>NW_006921828.1:2296234-2314275 GCF_000298275.1 Orycteropus afer afer | reverse complement strand
AGGGGTTCAAGATTATCTTCTGTGTCTGTGTTAATTGGTTTCCCTTTTCTTTGTTGAAGAGGGTCTGTGCAATCCTTCTGCCTAGTCCGCCATCTTGCCCTGCCTCCCTGGCTATTTAATTTTAATAATGATATTCAAGGTGGCATTTCAAATAATCTACTTTGGTCACTCTACAATAGAAGAAGCCTTTTTTAGATAAATATCATTTTTCCATTCTGGACACTGGCTCTGAAACCTTGAGTCTGTTAACAATTTAGCAGAGCTTCTACATAGGAAAATAGTGTATCTACGTGTACAAATTTCCATAAGATTGCAAGGAATTCATGGACCTTGGGTTAAGAAACTCTGCTTTAGATCAAGAGAACACTATTAATGGAAACATATTCCCTATACACAGTATTTTACACATTTCAAAAATAACCTTACAAAAAGTGTTTTACCAAAAGAACATTTAAATGATCTCAGTATGAGTAAGTAGCTAAAATTGTTATCAATGTCTCTGCTTTTTAAAATAAGTGAGATACAAAGAATTTAAGTGAGTCTTCCAATATTATGTATCTCTTTGTGGCATAGTCCCTAATGCATGTGACTGCTAACCAGAAGGAAGATTGGGTAATCTACTTCCATAGAAATACTGCTTCAGAAACCTAAGGAGGGGTCGTTATGAGTCTAATCAACTCAACGGCAGTGGGTTTGGTTTGGTTTTTTGGGGACCTTTCAGTATTCCTTGTAATGCCTCCCTAATCCACTTATGTTAGCATCGATGATATGAAACTTCATATTAAGACTTAATTCAATTACATATTAAAGGAAAATTAAAATAAATTAAAAGTTCATTTCTCATTCACAGGGAAAAAAAAAAAAATCTTAATAAGCAGTCCAGGGCTAGTATGTCAGTTTTATAGTCATTGATTAAGAACCTAGGCTTCTTCTATCTTTTTCCTCCTTTATTCATGCATACTGGGGAGCCCTGGTGGAGCAGAGGTTAAACTCTTGGCTGCTAACCAAAAGATCAGCAGTTTGAAATCACTGGGGAGAAAGATGTGGCAGTCTGCTTCTGTAAAGACTTCAGCCTTGGAAACCTTATGGGGCAGGCCTACTTTGTTCTATAGGGTTGCTATAAGTCAGAATTGACTCAAAGGCAATAGTTTTTGTTTTGGTTTGTTTCTTTATTCTTGCATATTTCTTTCATCTCCGAGGTCACCACTTTGTCCAAGATAGCTGCTGAGTTCCAGCCATTGAGTCTGCAGTCCATGCAGCAGAAAAAAGGAAGGGAAGTAGAAAGGACAAGAGAGAACAATTTCCAGTAGAATCATTTCCCTTTGAAGAGATTTCTCAGAAGTCCCACAAAATATTTCTACTTGTATCTCATTCTGTATGTTTAGAACTTAGCTGCAGTTGTTAGCAGTTATAGTAGCTTAGCTGGGCACCTTGTTGCCCTAAATGAAATTAGTCTTCTGATATAAAAGAAAAAAGTAGAATAGATACAAGTTGGCAATGAGCAATTTCTTATATAATTACTGCAACTCTAAATATTCAAACCAACAATAAAACTTTAATGACAAAAATCACTAAATAAGGTTTCTGAAGATGGAATTTACAATTGTTGAGAAGATACCAATTAGATCTGTAACACACAATTTGGGTTTCCTGATCTGTAAAATGAGGAAGACAAGAGACTAGAATGCCTCCCAGGTATCCGCCAGCTCTGAAGTCTTAGAGTAACTTTTTAAAGAAGCTAAAATGTTCCTCATCACCCTATGTCCCTAGCAATAAAACTTTCTGAAATGTACATTATCCCAATGTTTAGGGATACTCTAGTTTAGATTCTATGGGAGCTCTGGTGGCGTAGTGCCTAAGGCACTTGGCTGCTAACCAGGGGGCTGGTGATTCAAACCGACCAGCCACTCCTCAGAAGGAAAGTTTGGCAATCTACTTCCACAGAGATACCACCTTGGAAACCCAAGGAGGGATTGCTATGAGTTGGTGACAACTCAATGGCACATCACAACAACAACAGTTTAGATTCTGCAAGGGTATTAGAGTAGCCCTCTTGATTACATTTTTTTTTTTTAACAGATATTCATATTTTAAAAGAAGGAAAAAAAAAAAACAGGAGGGGCAGGCCAAAAAAACAAAAGTTCTCTTGGGATTTGAGTGAGGATAGCAACTTTATCACCTTGAACTAATAGAAAGCAAGACACTCTGTATACTATCATCTTAGTACTTGACTTGGGAATGGAAATACACAATTATAATGAGACACGTGCACCTACAATTTAAGAACTTTAAGATACTAATAGTAAAATGTGCAGCTGTTTATAAAAACTACTATTTATGCAAGTGAAATAGTCAATCAGTTAAAATAGTTCTTAATGCCCCCAGGGTAATCAATTTTTTTATGTTCATAGAATTAAATCTGTGTAACTATATAATCATTAAGTCTTAATACCATCTTTCTATAAAAGCTGTCAGATTGCAAAGGCTGTAGACAATATTGTATGAACTACAAACAGGCTACCACGCTTCAGGTTTTAATTAGGGCACCACATGAGGTTATTTCTAGGCATTATCAAGGAATTCTGTCACCTATCCCAAGTTTATCTGCTTCATTCCTCTCCCACTTACATAGTTTCTTACATGGAAACATAATGCATTGGGCAAATCTGCTGATAAAGATCACTTTAAAGAATTAAAGAGCAATTAACTAAGGTGCACCTGTTCCAAGCCATGGTATTTTCAATTGCTTCATATGCATGCAAAAGCCTGGCAATGAACAAGGAAAACCAAAGAGCTGATGTATTTGAATTATGGTGTTGGTGAAGAGCTTCCAGAAGAACTGCTGCCAGAAGAACTCCCGGGAAGAAGACTGGGCAGTCTACTTCCGGGACCCTGCTTCAGAAACCCAAGGAGGGGTCGCTATGAGTTGGATTCGACTCAATACAAATGATTTTTTTTTTTTTGGGGGGGGGTTGGCAAGCAGAACAAACAAATCTGTCTTGGATGAAGTAAGTACAGCTGGAATGTTCCTAAGAATTGAGTATGGCAAGACTTCACCTCTCGTACTTTGGCCACATTGTCAGGAAGGACCAGTCCCTAGAGAAAGAGATCATGTATGGTAAAGTAGAGGATCAGCAAAAAAGAAGACGATGCCAACAAGATGGACTGACACAGTGGCTACTACAGTGAGTTTAAGCATAGCAGTGATTGTGAAGATGGGGCAGAACCAGGTAGGGTTTTGTTCTGCACATATGGTTGCTGTGGGTCAGAACTGTGTCAATGGCACCTAACAACAACAAAATGGAAACAACACTGTCCCAAACTACCATCCGTACAGAAGTCTGGAACAAGTTTAGAAAGAAGGGCTCACAAAAGCTACAAAAGAAGTGCTATGATAAATGAGAGTGCAAAATATCTGTGTAACATATAGGCCTCCTCCTTTATCAAAATCAGACAGTATTTATTAAGTACCAACTGTATGCAAAACACTGTGTTAGGAACCCAGAAGGCAACATTGCCTGCTGTTAGGGAATTTCAATCCAGTTTCTCTTGAAAAATTTTCTAAGAGTGCCCAGGATTTTTTTTTTTTTTTTTTTTAAACAATCAACACCCAAATAACATGATTCAGGCTACATTGCCAATTTTCTGAATCACAGTTACCAAAGACTTAAAAAGAATCTTTGTCTGAGAAGTTTGCAGTATACGTAGATTTGCAAGACCAAATAAAAACTCGTGAAATGACTCGCAAATAATCACAGAAAAGATACAGTGCAAGGCACCCGAGTGCAATAAAAACTGTGGCAGACAGTCTGCTGGATGATGGAAAATTCCCCTCCTTATTCTCCAGGAAAGAGCGAATTTCCAGCCCAACAAAAGAATTTAAATTATGGTAATATAAATGTCTTTTGAGGCATTTCTACTATATTAAATCTCAGAGGCCATAAATAGCAAAAGCTATAATTAGAAAGATTTAACCACACACAGAAAGGCAGGTTGGATAGGTTAGTTCAATCTAAATGATAAAATATTTGGAAAGTGATTTTGTGGTCTGTGAGGCTCTATTAAAATATTAAATAATATATCTTACTTTAGTCAGAAGCAACATCTATTTTTTTCTCTAATATTTTACTGTGAAAGTATTTACATAGTCAGAATTTTACAAGTACAATTATCATCAATATACCCATCATTCAGATTCAACAATGGTTAATAGGTTACCATGTATGTGTGTATATTCATTTTTGTTTTTTCAATTTGTTGACTCACTGGATAGGAGGATATTTGGTAAGAAGAACATGCAAGTTGGAAGATTTTTCTAATTTGTTAATCTTTTCTAAAATATTTCTGCAACATTTAGACCTAACTTTACTTTTGATGACAATGGTAAATGGGTACACGTGGTAGAGCTGTTGACACGGCAAGAAGTTGTTGCTTACAGACCCTCTTTAAGCACCTACCACATACTGGGTACATTAAGAGTGGAAAAAAAAAATCTTATATGTACTGTATGTCTTTAAATTGCTTCCATTATTAATTTTTCAGAAAGATTTAGGCTCCAGCAAAACATACTTCTTTCTTTCATTGAGAAGAAGTTACCCTTCTAGATGACTTTATTTTATTTTCCATATTTTGCTTGAATAGAAAGCTTTTATAATTTGTTGCTATTGTTAGTTGCTCCCAAGTCAGCTCCAACTCACGGTGGAAACTTACATACAACTGAACAGAATATGGCCTGGTCCTGCACCATCTTCATGATTGCTGGTATGTTTGAGTCCCTACAATGTTAGTTCGTTTCATTGAGGGCTTCCTTCATTTCTTTGGCTCTCCACTTTGCCAAACATAATGTCCTTTTCTAGTGATTTTTTTTTCCTGATAATATGTCCCAATTAAGCAAGCCAAAGGCTTATCTTCCTCAAGTCTAAGGAACATTTCGGTTGTATTTCTTCTAAGACTAATTTATTCAATATTATATTCAATAATTGTTGCCAACACTACGGTTTAAAGAAGGCAGTATCTTGCTCTCTAGATCAGTGGTTTCAAAGTTGAATATGTCCTTAGTTCATATCCCTGTTTTAGTGTGGCATCTGTCCTATAAAATATAATTTTTATTTAATAATAAAATACATCTACATATTTAAACAAATATTATCTATATTTGTCAGAACCTCTTGTGGCACAGTGCCTGAGGCATTTGACAGCTAACTAGAATGTTGGCTGTTAAAATCTACCAGCCTCTCTGCATAAGGAAGATAGGGCAATCGACTTCCATAAAGATTACCACTTTGGAAATCCAGTGGTGTTCACTATGAGTCAGAATAAACTCTATAACAGTGGGTTTAGTTTGCTTTTGGTTTATGTATATTTGTAGAAATATCTATCTACAAAGCTGATTTAAAAAAAAAAAAAAACTCACTGCCATTGAATAGGTCCCGACTCACAGTGACCCCTCCTTGGGTTTCTGAGGCAGTATCTCTACAGAAGTAGATTGCCCAGTGATAGATGACTCATAATTGTAACATATATTCCAGTACTCAAGCTATTTTCTATGTTGAATATTGTTGCTTGCTGCACAAATGCAAAACTGTAAGAAGCTCTGCATATATGTAAAAGGATTTTGATAAAACATGCATTGCCGCTATAGTAGAATAGATGCATTCCCAAAAGACCTCACTTTCTGTAAAATCATGCACGTAAAAAAAAAAAAAAATGCCTTGTGGGAGAAAACATATTTGGGATAGACCACTCAAACCCCAGCAACAGAAACATTATAAAAATAATAATTGGTGCCTGCCTCGGAAAATATCTTGGATAGCCTAGCTAGGAAGCTGAATATGGTTGGCAACTGCTTCAGGTAATATTTCAAAATGTACAAGAACATTGGAACATGTACAAGAATGTACAAGAAGATTGGACATGATGATTTCTTGCACTGAGCTGATGCAGAAGGCAGTGGGGATTGGACCAGTAGAACTACTGTTGATACAGGTCCAAGAGAGAGCCACCTGATGAAGGCAGAAAGTCCTCCCCAGTTGGGATGTGCCTTTCTTGGGAAGAAACCCCTAGTGTAGTTGTTCAGTATTGTTTCCTGCAAATAGAGTTGAAAATTCTATTGCTTGTGCAGTCATGCACTGAGGACTTTTACCTTTCCTGGTGAAGGTAGTAATTCTACTCCTTCTATTAAAAGAATCTCTGACTAAGAAAATATATAATCTATTGACTTCCAAATTGCCATTTACCATTTGAATATGACATTATTAGTGTTTATGGTGTTGGTAGATACCATCAAGTCAGTTTCTGGCTCATGGCAAACCCAAGCACAACAAAACGAACCTGCCCAGTTTTGTACCATCCCCACGATCAGTTCTGGATCAGACCGTTGTGGTCCTAGACACATGTAACATAGAACAGACTATATATTTTACACACACATCCTTCTTACAGTCAATGTCAAATAGGCAAGATAAGTGGAATTCTCGCTAGTATTTCCTAGACAAAATTAAGAAAGCAAATGTAGAAAGCTGAAAGGCAGAAAAAAGTAGAGAAAGAAAAAAGAAAGAAAAAGAAATTCCATCATATTCCTAAACAGCTGACTATGTAGCTTACTCTAGATATAGACATTATACCCCATATAGATACCTTCAAGGGAGTCCCTGGGTGGTGCAAACAGTTAAATGCACTTGGCAGCTAAAGGTTGGAGGTGTGAGTCCATCCAGAGGTACCTCAAAAGAAAGGCCTGGTAAACCACTTCTAAAAAATCAACATTGAAAACCCTATGGAGAACATTTCTACCCTGACATGCATAGGTCACTGTGAGTCAGGGATGACTGGATGGATGTAAAAACAAATTTAAAACTTAGCAACAGACAGAAAAGGCATTCATATGACTTGATTAACATGATTAGCATTATCTGAAGCAGTATATAAACACAAAACTCACTGCCATCAAGTCAAATGTGACTCATAGCAACACCTCCTTGGGTTTCCTAGGTGGTATCTCTATGGAAGTAGATTGCCCAGTCTTCCTTCTGAGGAGTGGATTGTGGGTTTGAACTGCCAGCCTTCTGATTAGCAGCCTTAGGCATTATGCCACCAAAGCTCACAATCCTCTCAAAAATGGGTATATGAAGCTTCTTCTTCAAACTCCCTCAATTTCTCAGAACATGGTACTCTGGGAATTACAAATAACTTCTGTATTTCTCTTCATTTCAACTGTAGTTTCTCATTTCATCCAGCAGGGAAGCTAAAACGAAATAAAGCCAAACTCACTGCCATCGAGTTGGTTCTGACTCATAGCACCCCTGTTGGGTTTTCTAGGCTGTAAATCTTCACAGAACACTTGATTGTACTCACAAGGAACATAGATCAGGAGGGTGTCATTAGAACAGAACAAGGGGGTACTGCATGGTTTAAAATCAGGAAGGAAGTGTGCCAGGGTTGTGTCTTTTACCATACTTACTCAACCTGTATGCTGAGCAAATAATCCGAGAAGTTGGACTATATGAAAAAGAACACGGCATCAGGATTGGAGGAAGACTCATTAACAACCTGTGATATGCAGATGACACAACTTTGCTTGACAAAAGTGGGGATGACTTGAAGCACTTACTGATGAAGACTAAAGACTAAAGTCTGCAGTATGCATTACATTTCAATATAAAGAAAACAAAAATCCTCACAACTGGTCCAATAAACTGCTTCATGATAGATGGAGAAATGACTGAAGTTGTCAAGGACTTCTTACTACTTGGTTCTACAATCAACACCAATGGAAGCAGCAGTCAAGACATCAGACAACATACTGCATTGGGCAAATCTGCTGCAAAAGAACTTTCTCAAGTGATGAAGATGTCTCCTTCAAGACTAAAGTGTGACTAACCCAAACCATGGCATTTTTAATCGCCCCATATGCATGTGAGAGCTGGACAAGGAATAAGGAAGACTGAAGATGAGTTGATGCTTTTGAGTTGTGGTGTTGCAGTAGAATGCCAAGGGTACCATGGACTGCTAAAAGGACTAACGGATCTGTCCTGGAGGAAGAGCAGCCAGAATGCTCCTTGGAAGCAAGAATGGCCAGACTTCGTCTCACCTACTTTGGTCATGTTGTCAGAAGGGACCATTCCCTGGAGAAGAATATCATGCTTGGTAAAGTGGAGGGTCAATGAAGAAGGGGAAGGCCCTCAATGAGATGGATTTATACAGTGGCCACAATGATGGGCTCAGGTATAGCAAGGATCATGAGGATGGCACAGGACTAGGCAATGTTTCATACTGCTGTGCATAGGGTCTCTATGAGTTGGAGACATCTCCACGGCACCTAATAACAACAAATCTTTACAGAAGTAGATTGCTCCATCTTCCATCCACAGAGTGCCTGGTGGGTTTGAACAGCTGACCTTCTGGTTAGCAGCCACTATACCACCAGAGCTCCTTAAAATTTGGTATACCAAAAAAAAAAAAAAAAAATCACTGCCATCAAGTCAGCTCTGACTCATAGTGACCCCTTCTTGGGTTTCCAGGGCGGTATGTCTATGGAAGTAGATTGCCCAATCTTCCTTCTGAGGAGTGACTGGTGGGTTTGAACACCCAGCCTTCTGGTTAGCATCTAAATGCCATAGGAACTATGCCACCAGAGCTCCTAAAAGTTTAGTGTAAAAGGATGAAAAAGTAAAACGTGGGCATGGGAAGGGCTTTCTTCCTTTCATCCACCCCTTTGTAGTTTCATTCAAGTAAGTTCAATGGGTGAATGTTGCCACTTCTTCCTTTCATTTGTTACCCCAGTGCTGGTGAGGGAGTGGGCCTGGAAACAGTCTCAATCGTTATGGTGACTTCCATTAGACACATTATAATTCCAGAATGTTTAAACATCCAGTACCTTTTGTTAAGAAGGCAAAAATAATTTTCAACAAGTTTCTTATACTCCCAAGATTGCCAAAAGCTCCCAAGTGATTCGTCAAGCTGAGCTACTTCAATATTTCACCAAAAATAAAATGAGTCAATACATGCTAATGTGGGAAATATGTCAACATAAATCTCACAGAAAAATATAATTTGCAAAAACAAAGCAAGGCTTGATGCCAGCAAAATATCTGATGGAAATCAGCATATCTCTCTAGAGTAATGTAAAGATGAATGATTGTGATTCTATTGTACTATTTTCATTTCTTTTTTTACCTATGATTCCAGACTATCCATTTTCAAAACTGGGACCTACATTCAATTCAAATAACATTATTTTTAGTTGCTTTCTCACTTGTAAGCATTCATGTCAATTGAAGAGAATATTAATTACTAATGCATAGGGAAGATGGTATATACATTAGCATTGATTACAACCTCTGAAAGTTTGGACATATTTTGTACATTTTCCTAGAAAACATGAACTTGGATGATTGATTGTTAAGCTCCACATCCAAACATCTTAGATAATTACTAATAGTTATACCTAAAGGGTAAGTGATTATAAAATGTGCAGTTTGGTTAATGGCCAAGAAAATGAGTTTGTATTATGGATAATTATAGATCCTTTCATTGTTTTGGGGGTGTTAATTGGCAAGGTACATACAAGGAAGAAACAGGGTAAAACTAAAAGTGTCCTTTAATCCGCACTGGCCAACAGGTTTGCTAATCATCGACTTGTTCTTTGTGATTAGTCTTAAAATTCACCAGATCATAATTTAAGATTCTAAATTTATTTTCATGAACTAATATAACCTATTAATATGTGTCATTTGCTTTTGAAAAACTTAATTTTCTACCAAATTTTGATATTGTTTCATTCCAACTCTCTACACATGGCAAATCCTATAGTAGATTGGAAACAGAAAGGAGAGGATATAAAAGACAGTTTCTCATAAATTCCTGAAATCATAAAGACCTAGGAACAGATATATGAATATCAATGCAGCATCTAGCCAAAGGCTTTTAAATTTTTGAAGTCACATAAGTTTCACATGAAAAAAAAAACTTTCATCAAACACAAACTTTTTAAAGTGTTTGTATGTGTTTACATTATAAGCATATACAGACAGACAGATAGATACACACACATACACATTTGTACTGATTTGACAAATTAATCCCTGGTAAAGAGCATCTGAATGTGCTGATATTCTAGGGTAATATGATTGAGAGCTTCATGAACACAAGAATTACACATTTTTCTGCTGTAAGGGAAATGAATTTGCTCTGTAAACCTCACTCAAATAACAATAAAAAATGAGAAAAAAAGAGAACAATAAAATGAAAAAGAAAGGAATTACGTATTTTTAGCTAAGTCTCATGCAAAATGTTGTTTAAGATTAAAAAAGAAAAAAATGAACATAAAATGCATGGAAACAGGCAACAAAAGCAGTCAGCCAAATTTGTACTCAGACAAAAGAAATAATTCTCAGATATAATCTTTCACTTTTTGAACTGGATTTTTGGTGTTTTATAAATTTAAAAAAAATTATGCAACTTTGATTTTGGTGTAAAACTATTGAATTACAGAAATACACTTACTCTTCACTTACCAACTATCTTGTTTTCCTACATTTCACATCTACTGTAGCAGTAAAAAATCTACTATCCAAATATTTTTCATGTTAAGGACATAAATCTGGAAGTAACAAACACTGAGGTGTGAGGAAAAGCAGCACTGGCTGTAATGGCTAAGGTTATGCGTCACCTTGGCTGGGCCATGATTCTCAGTAGTTTGTCAGTTATGTAATGATGTAATTTCGCAGTCACGTCATCCTCCTTTCTGTGATCTGATGAGGTCATCCTCCATTTTCATATAATGCCAGTTTTCACATAATGACACAGTCTTTGGATCCTAACCATGTTGGTAAGTGAGGAGTGGGTGTATTTCATTCATCCACAAGAACTGAGTTAGATTCTGCAGCCATTATATTAATGGTTATGAGTAGAGACAGTTACAAACTGCTTTTTATCATCATATCAAAATGTTCAAAAATACAAATGTTTCTCTAGTTTGAGCATAAAGTTCTAGTTAGATGTTTTCATACCCACCTGGGGGTCGGCTTACATTCATGTAAACATTTAGACTCAAAAGATTATCATTTGACATCCGGCTACACAAGAGAATATAGTTAAGGAATTCAGGAGGCCAGGGGGCCTCAGCAGTTCCTTTCTGTGGATGTGTTTGCAGATAGGCACAATCTCCCCAGGTGATACTAGGGTGCAAAGAGACAAGAGCCACACTGAATAGCATTGGAGTGACTAGTTTAAAAGCCTCTTGTCTCACTGGAGCCAACATCTCTCGCACTAATTTCATAGGAATAGCTTCCAGGGTTTCTACCAGGGATACACTAGTTGTAAGAGCCTTTATTCAGGGAAGTTTAAACAAGACAGCACAATCTAATATTCACAGACCATTTATAGTTCCTTCTAGCCTAGGTGTGATTTATAAACCAGATATTACTTTGACCAGAAGCAACGCTGCCTAGCAATAGAGTTCAACCTACTGTCTTATCAAGTTAGCAGGTTAAAAGAAGTAGAGTTAATTGAGGGACAAATTCATATGTAGAAAAGGACAGGATTTTGTTCAACTCTGAGATGGGCGTTTTGATAACAGATACTTCAAGTGTGCTATTTTTCTACAGGTTAAAAAAATTAGGGCAATAACCTGAGCATTGACAGTTACCACCATCAAATGTTATGCTACTGACGATTGATGCTCAGAAATTCCATTTCTCCATTCTGTTAATATCCTTTAGACATCAACAAAAATTTGATCCAAACCCAAACCATTTGAACATATCTGTGACAGACTGTCCAGGATAAGGTACAGAAAGAGCTGAAAACAATACACTGATGGATTTCTATGTGTACATGGTGCAAGTTAAAATCTTATGTGCCTCTTCTGAAATCTGTAAATTTTAAGCCTGCATTAGGTTTTAATTATAGATCGCAGCTGCTAAGGAGAACTGGCTGAACTGAAACACTTTTTTAATATTGGAAGATGGGCAATCTACTTCCATAGTGATATTGCCTTGGAAACCCAAGGAGGGGTCGCTATCAGTCGGGTCCAACTCGTCGGCACATAACAACACCACCACAACAACATTTGTTAAATTAAATTGAAAAGGTTTAAATATAATTTGTTTCCTAGGTCAAAAAGAGAAAAGTTGAAGGAAATGACAACAAGAGGTAAAATTATTTGAATATTAGCTTTTCTCCTTTTTTAGAAGGAAAAGAAATCTATGCACTTTTTGGCTATTCAAAAGGATAGAAAAAAATAAATAAATACAGAAATGGTCTAGACTTTCTAGTCACAGACTGGTGCCAAGATAATGAGAAGATGGGAAGAGAAAGAGAGGATGCAAAATCTACTTGGAAGGAAAACAACAAAATAAAAGGCCTACAAGAGAGAATATGCAGTTAAGATAATCTTCGCTTATTAGTATGGGGGTAAAAATAATAGTGTCTTGCTAAAGCTGTGATCAGAGTCTTATGAAGTGAAGAGGCAAGATTAGCTAAAAAGAAACTACAGAAGACACATATATATCAAGGAACTTATATTGCTTACAAAATAACTTAATAGTTATTTTCATGGCATGGACACTAAAAAAGCTGAAAGACTGACATCTACTCCTCCGATCCTCAGCTCTACATTACACTTTAGAGTAAATTAGATCTCCTGCCTGTATAATCCTCTGATAAAGAAAATATCAATTATGCACTCTTTTACTTTGTCTATGCATTTTCCTTCTTTAAAATGAAAGGGTATCAGCTCATGCACCATCTAGTCTCTCTTTCATAAATACATAGTGACTGCCCTTCCCCCTCTTCATATTACTAAGCATAAAACAAGAAACAATATCCAAAAATATACTTGGTATTTTCTATAAAACATGTGACTGTTGATAATCCTCTTCCATATCAATGCCCAAGTGATTATTTCAAAGTACGTATTTTAAAAATAGATTATATGTTTCAGCAAAATCTTCTGTTTGTTTTCTGGCCTACTAATAGCCTTTTATTAAGCAGCTGTTCCTACTGAGTTTACTGCCTTCTTGCTTGAAGGGCCTTAGCCGTGATACCTCAGCATTTTCACACAGCTCATTAGACGTAGCACAGTTTAGAACATAGTGATGGAAATTAGTCTCTCCCAAAGGATTAGACCTAAAATAAACCAGTCCTGTTATTGGTCAAATCATCAGTGATTACCAAAGAAAATGTGCAAGTTGTGTATCTCTTTGCATTTTTTTAAATCACTTTACAGAGTTCAAGGAGTATACTCTGTTTATAAGGATTTTTATAGATCATAGAGCTTAGGTGTTCAGTATGTGGGCCCTGAATTCTGACTACATGCTCCATAAGTAGGTCTGCCACTCATTTGTTATGTGAATCCACTTCACTAGCACTCAGTTCCCTAGCTATGAAACGGGGTTAAAACATTCTCTTCTTGTAAGGTTGTTATGAGTATCAAACAGGATGGTGTCTTGTTAGTTGCCATTGAATTGGTCTCCAACTCATGGAAACCATAGACCAACAGACCAATATGCTGCCTAGTCCTGCACCATCCCTGTGATTGGCTGTGGATCAGACTGTTGTGATCCATAGGGTTTTCACTTGCTGACTTTATGGCACTAGATCATCAAGCCTTTCTCCCTCGTCATTCTTCGTCTAGAAGTTCCACTAGACTTTGTTCAGCACACCCAAGCCTCCCTGAAAGAGGTGTGGTGGCTGCACAGGAGATACACTGGCTAAGACTTAAACCCCAGTCTCATGCATTGGAAGGTGAGAATCTTACCACTAACCCACCAATGCCTCCGATTAAATAGGATAATGCATATAAAACACTGAGCACATAATTTATGACATTGAAAGCCCCATCCTTTATAATTATAAATGTAAACAAAATAATAATAACAATTGTTATTATATGAACATAAATCTTGGTATAGCCAGATGGGCACTCCTCCAGCATCTACCAAAAGTCGTCAAATGAACATTTGTACTTGGAGTCTCTATATTTGGCCTGATCCCCATCTAGATTTTCTGGGACTCCCTTTCAACAAGGAAAATACATTTTTTAAAAGGTAATAGCTACTTTAGAAGCCAACTGCTTATACCTCTTTTGCCTGCCTGAGGAAGCCAGCCTATGCCAGACATTACATTAATTTTGTGTTAAATTTCATCTTCTTGGTTTCCACCCAGCTTTTTAGGCTGTCAAAACAATTCCAAATCTTGCTTCTGGATTCTATGTGATTACATATGCTTGCCACTGCATCATTCACAAACCTGAGAGCATGTCTTCATCTAAAAAGTTGATAAAATGGTGACAAAGCCCAGGGAAGTTATAAGGCCCTTTCATATACCCCAAAGAATCCCTCACTATACAATGTGTGTAATAAAGAATCAAGGATATAGACAATGAGAGGAAAGTGATGGTACAATGGAAGGATTAGCATTTTCCATGCAGGGGACTTGGTTTAATTCCTAGTCAATGCACCTTACACATGTTGTTATGATACTGAACAGAATCCCTGGAGCTTCCAGACTTAGAGTGATTTAAGAAAAAAGACCTAACAATCCACAACTGAAAATTAGCAAATAAAAACACTATGGAACACAACAGTCCAAACAGCAACTGGTAATGAGGGTAGTGAAGGCCTGGACAGCATTTCCTTCTGTTGGGAATAGGGTCACCATACACTGGGGGCAAATTCAATGGCAGCTAACAACAAAAACATGCACAATAAAGATCAACAAAAAATAACACAAAAATAAAGAGATTCCATCATTGACTATGCCAAATTTCTTTTTTTAAAAACAATTTTATTGAGGTATAATTCACTTCAATGACTTTTAGTAAATTTACAGGACTGAACAACCATCACCACAATCCACTTTTACATTTACCTCATTCCAAAGAGATCTCTTGTGCCCAAATGTAGTCAATTCTCATGCCTGTCCTCAGGGAATCACAAATTTACTTTCTGTCTCTATAGAATTTTTTTTTCTTTCTTGAAATTACATATAAATGAATGTACAATGCATATGGGCTCTTCCAGTAAGCATGATGTTTTTGACATTCATTCATGTTGTAGCATGTATCAGTAGCTTGTTCGGTTTTATTGCTGAAAAGTATCTCAGGATATAGATATGCCATACAAACATTAAACATTTCAACATTCATAGCCATCTTACATGGAATCTACTGCATGGTGAGTGGTTTGGTTTAACTGGGACACATAATCATTCCTATGGCAAAGATGAAGGATCTGAGGACTGGCAAAATTAAGAAACTTACTCAAGGGACCACAGAGGTGAAATTAAAATCTGAACCCAGATTTTTGATCCCATATCAACATATTTGACATATCTTGCCTGCACCATCATGAGAATTTTCAAGCATGTGCCAGAATATCAGCTGAACTACTCCTTATTATCCATAGGATACAACAAACATTGCTGTCTAATATCTTGCTGAATGTCAGCTGTCCTGTTCTCAAACAGTCCTCTGGTGTCCAGTCACAAATGTACAGGGGGATTCATTTTGTGTGAGTTATTTAGAGTCCCTGAATAGTGCAAAAAAGTTAATTCACTCAGTTGTTAACCCAAATGTTGGAGGTTCCAGTTTATCCACAGGCATCTCAGAAGAAAAGTCTGGTCATCCACTGAAAAACCAATCACTGAAAACCCTATGGATCACAGTTCTATCTGACATACTTGGGGCCATTATGATTAGGAATCTACTCCATGGTAAGTGGTTTGGTTTAACTGGTAGAGTAAAGCCAGACTGGTTCACTACCTATGTGTCCCAAACTCAGATTTTGTGGGGATTTGGCAAGTATTCTAAAATTCAAATACAAAATTAGGCTTCAAGTGAAGTCTTACTAGATTTTGCAGTCAATATTTCAGAATGTCATTGGTAACTTCTCAAAATATTAAAAAAATAAAAACTTGATCAATTTTGAATAGCATACAAGTTAAGAGCAAGAACCAAGACACACTGTCTACATTTAAATAGGCAAACAAGTTAGTTAACTTCTCTAGGACTCAGTTTTCTCATCTTTAAATTGGGTATAACAATAAAACCTACATTATAGTATTGTAGTGAGGAGAAATCAGTTGATACCTATTGTCTTAGGCTGAACTCTCTAGAGAAGCAAAATCAGTGAAGCTTACATTTGTATAGATAGAGATAGATTTATCTCAAAGAAATGGCTCATGCAGTTGCAAAGGCTGGCAAGTCCCAAGTCTATGGGTCAAACATCAGACTAGACACTTCTCCTGACTCATGCAGGTGTAGGGGCTGATGAACCCAAGATCAAAGGTCAGGTGGCAGGCTGCTAGTTCATTCACTGTGGAGGCTGACAAATTCTAAGACTGGCAGGTAATATGGCATGCCACTGGCTCAAGTCCAAAGAAGCAGAAGTCAGATGATGATAAACCAGATGCAGGATCCATATCGAACAGATCCAGATCAAGCCAGAGAGCTTTGCCAGAACACCCATACATATTGGAAGAAGCCACATTCCTGAGGAAATTCACTTTCAACTGGCTGCTCACAGCAGATCTCATCATAGTGGTGATTACATTTATCAGATCTCATCATTACATAACTCCAAAACTACATCATAACTGCCAAGTCACTGAGAATCATGGTCCAGCCAAGTTGACACACAACCTTAACCATCACACCTATAAAACACAACAGTCTGTAGAATGTAATAAATATTCCAAGAGTTAAGTATCATAATTTTTATCACTATTTTTTATCTTTTTTTTTGTTATTATGAGTTAATGTAAGTGTATTATGAATCTCCGACAGCTTTAATGAGGGCAGTTAATCAACCAAACAAACACAGATATTAATAACTCTTACTGGAGATTTGTGGAAGTGAACGTTTATGAAAGTGCTTAGACATCTGTGCACTATCATTTTGTATGCTATATAACAGAACATAATGTAAACTTAAAGTATCCCTAGAATAAAAGAAAATCAGCCTATCACATCTACCACAGTTAAATAGTGAATGCATGCTTCATTTGTATTTGTGAACTTGTTGCTGTTGTTATATGCCATTGAGTCAGACCTGACTCATAGCGACCCCTCCTTGGGTTTCTGAGGCAGTATCACTACGGAAGTAGATTGCCCCATCTTCCTTCCAAGGAGTGGCTGGTGGGTTTGGTTAGCAGTCAAGTGCCTTAGGCACTATGCTACCAGAGCTCCTGTTCATGAACTTAGCAGATTCCATTCCATCTGAGTAGGAACACCTAAGAACTCAAGAGTTTTTAAAGGGGTATTAACTTTGGTATAAAAGAAGTTAGGTATTTAATTTAAAGAACCGATTAAAAGTGTGCATCTTTTTCTTCTTTGAACTAACTCCATCTCAGTATGACAGTAGTTATCTAAAAGAGCACTGTGGTGTCTTGAGGAAAAAGAGTATTTTCTCCACCATTCAATTTGAAAATATTTTCTGGCTATTAAAAGAAAAAAAATCAAGCCAGTTGTTGAGTCAATAGAACTAGAAAATCATGATGATACTATCCCTAAACTCAAGGGGGACTACTTGGTAAAATGTTTTGAAGACCATCAATTACAGAATTTCATATTTTAGTAATGTAGCATAGAGTAAAATACCTCTCTCTTGATAAGAAAAAAATATCTACAGAATTCTACTTAAAATATAAAACACTGAAAACAATCCAACTACCCAAAAGTAATAGGAGAATTTTTAACAATATTACACTGTTATAAATGAGTGGAATAATATGCAGCCATTAAAAATAATTGTGGAATAATACACAGCCATTAAAAATAATTACACTGCCTGTGTTGGAAACATATGAGGAAACATTTTATACACATAGTTTATAAAAATATAAACTTTCTGCCCTATAAAGGCAACTATAAAATTATGCATTTACATAGTCAAAGGTTAGAAAGCAACATAGAAAAATGAAATAGTTGATTCATTCTAATTACATTAAATAATGGGATTTTCACATTGCTTGGCATAAACCAGATTTGTGTTAAATGTAGTTTTCTTCTCCTTAATTGGGTTTAAAACTGTGGGTTAGTTTTC
>NW_006921828.1:2294605-2295453 GCF_000298275.1 Orycteropus afer afer | reverse complement strand
GTTTATTGAGTACTTGCAAAATATCAGGGACTAAGCTGGATGCTCCACACAAGAGATAAACAAAAAACACGGAGTTTAGTGTCCAGTGGAGTATAGAGACAAATACAATTACAAAATATGTGATAAAATGCTATGGTATTTTATGCAGGGAATATTAAAAAAAAAAAAAAAAATCATAGAAAGGGATCATCACTAAGGCTGGTGGAACTGGGAAGGAGAGGGACAAGCTCCTGTATCTCAGAAGTTACATCGAAGCTTAAAGCAGAATTGGAAAGAAGAGGTAGGTAAGTGAAGGAGGCCTGGCAAAAAGGAACATACTCAGTCACCTCCATATCATTTTGGTTCCACATTTTGTGTCTCTGTCCTTGATATGTCAGACAAGAAGGTTGGGGGAGGTATTTGGAAACATCTGTTCTATCTGATTATAAAAGTTAAACTAGATCTCCAAGGATATTTATTTTTATACCTACTCCTCACTTATCAACTATATCATTATACAATATTTCATATTGAGTCCAGTAGTAAAACATCTACTATCTGACTATTTTGTGCATTAATGACATAGATGTCGCAGTAATGAATATGAGGGGCAAGAGGAGAGAAATGCTGGCTGTGATAGTGAAAGTTATGTGTCAGCTGGAATGAGGCATGATTCTCAATGGTTTACCAATTACATAATGATGAAATTTAGCAGTTACATAATGATGTGATTTGGCAGTTATGTAATGATGTCATCATTCTCCACATTGTGATCTGATGTCATCATCCGCCATTTTCATATAACACTGATTTTCACATAATGACCTGGTGTTTCAAACCTAACCATGTTGATAAGTTGGGGGGGATGG
>NW_006921828.1:2279306-2293205 GCF_000298275.1 Orycteropus afer afer | reverse complement strand
ACTCACATTTGGTACATTGCCCTTCTCTTCACCCAAATCAATACTTATCTCTATCCGTCTAACAGCCTTCCCTCCCCTCCCCTCCCACCCTTGGTAACCAAAAAAGAAAATTTCCTTCTATAGATAAACCTTTCCTTAACTTTTACAATAATGGACTAATACAATATTTGTCCTTCTGTGACTGACTTACTTGACTCAGCATAATGTCCTCCAAGTTCATCCATGTTATGTGGTGTTTTGTAGGTTCTACATTATTCTTTAGCGTTGCATAGTATTTCATTGTGTGTATGTATCATAGCTTGGTTATCCATTCCTCAGTTGAGGGACACCTAGGTTATTTCCATCTTTTGGCTATTTAAATAGTGCTGTGATGAACATGGGTGTGCATGTATCTGTTCTTGTCATGGCTCTCACTTCTTTAGGGTATATACCTAGTAATGGAATGGCTGGGTCAAATGGTATTTCTAGTTCCAACTTTTGAAGGAATCGCCATACGCTTTCCACAATGGTTGTACCATTTTACAGTCCCACCACATGCTTTTTTTGTTCGTTTGTTTTGTTTTAATTGCAGAAGCACATCAAACCAGGTGATTGATTAAGCATTAAGATACAGAATATCACTGTCAGCAGGTATGGCTGAGAGCCCAAGCTCTCTGGGTTTGGATTTCCAGTTCTATCAATGAACATCAGGTAAACTTTTTACCTTTCAAAGTCTCATTCTTATCTGTAAAATGGAATTAAAAAGCAGAGTATATCTTATCAGGTTATTGTCTTATGTATGTATACATGCATGTATGTATGTGCCTGTCTATTTAAGGAAGGAGCTCTGGTGCTGCAGTGCTTAAAGCATTTGACTGTGAACCAGAACGTTGGCACTTCAAATCCACCAGCCACTCTGCAGAAGGAAGATGGAGCAATCAATCTACTTCCGTAAACCCAATGGGGGTCACTATGAGTCAGAATCAATTTAATGGCAATGGGTTTGTTTTAGTTATCTATCTAATGAGGCATGGTAGTTCAGTGTTGAAGCTCTCAGCCACCAACCAAAAGGTCGGCAGATGGATGTGGCAGTCTGCTTCTGGAGAGATTATAGCCTTGGAACCCTATGGAGCAGTTTTACTCTGTATGATTTGACAACTAAGAGTCAGAATTGGTCCAATAGCAGTAGGTTTAATTGTTTGGCAACTATGTACCTTAAGGAGCCCTGGTGGCATGATGACTAAATCACTCAGCTACTAAAGGTCAGCAGTTTAAACTCACAAACCTTTCTCAGTAACAAAGATAAGACAGTCTGCTTTCATAAAGACTGCAGGCTTGGAAACTCTATGGGGCAGTTCTACACTGCTCTATAAGGTCACTATGAGTTGGATTTGACTCGATGGCAACAGTAATATATTTATTTTATACACTTTTATGCTATTATATATATGTTGTTGTTGTTAGGTCCCATCAAGTCAGCTCTGACTCATAGTGATCCTATGTACAACAGAACGAGACACTGCCCAGACTTGTGCCAGCCCCACAATCCTTACTATATTTGAGCCCATCATTGTAGCCACTGTGTCAGCCTATCACATTGAGGGCATTCCCCTTTTTTGTTGACCCTCCACTTTACCAAGCATGATATTCTTCTCCAGGGAATGGTCCCTTTTGACAATATGATCAAAGTAGGTGAGACGAAGTCTGGCCATTCTCACTTCCAAGGAGCATTCCAGCTTCACTTCTTCCAGGACAGATTTGTTCATTCTTTTGGCAGTCCATGGTACTTTCAGTATTCTTTGCCAACACCACAACTTGGTTTATTATATTATTTTATATTATATTATTATTTATGAACTCAGCTTTTGTTACATAGTTAATATTTTTCAATCAGTTGTAGTCATTACTCTTACTAAGGCTCAAATGATCCAAGTTTAGTTCAATGGATAGCCCTTCAAGTTTTCTCCTGTTTTGTTTTATCATGACCTCATCAGTCTTTGATAGCTTCCTTGTTTTCTGGAATGACAAGATGGTCCTGTCTCATCTTGTACATTTCCTAAAGGTCAGGAACATTTTTTTTATACACTGACGTTTTCTAGGAGTTCAAAAATATGCTCAAGAAACATTTCTTGAATTAATTAATTAAATATCACTTAACAAATATTCAATAAATGTTATTTATTATTATTTGTCAAGGTATTATAAGGTTTTCTCCCTCAAGAACCTGTCCCTGCAATGCTTTCAAGTTAATTTAAACACTTTATTTAGGACTCACTGCCTCCCACCCCAAAATCCTCAACACAAATATTGTAGCTGCTGCAAGTAATATAAATATATTATTAACAAGTATGAAGTCAACTATATTGCAAGAAAAGTGAAAGGATCAAAGTACATCATCTTGTATTTTGACTTGCACCTCTAAAATTCTATACTTATTTTACATCATCTTTTTTACTGTGGAAATAGGTGATCTTACTATCATTTGTGTTTTTGGGAAAATCTTTAACGTCTTACACATGAAGCCTGTTTAATTAATTTTGTTTACGGCTTTCATTGTCAAAACTGTCACCTCTGCTTTCCTTTGCTTTTTAACTTTCTCTTAAATGGTAATCTGGTTTAACCATGTAACCACCTTTATTGCACTCTTCTAGTTCCAAAATTATCTCTCTGACCACTTAAGCAAAACTTGACCTCAATTATTCTGTTGGGAAGATATGGAGAAACTTTTAAACTTATGATCCCTTTTCTTATTTAAATTCTAAGTAGCTGAAAATACTTCACATCTTTAAAAATTCATAGTGTCAAAATTACCAAGAATATTTTGTGCCACATCTGAGCTTCTTAACTAGATTTTACAAAGTGTATGGCATCCAGCTTTGCCTAGAATGAGACATCTGTAAATGTTCTGAGAAGGTAAAGCCCAAGATTCTAATAAAAGATGCAGTTAAAGTTAATGCAAACTTCATTGGAAAATGATTTTGATGGCATAACCTACTAATGCTTGGGACACTTATAAGAGATTTCTTAATCTGTTCATGTTGGCACAGGCCACGATCACCTCATATTGTAATAGCGTGAACCAATACACCTCTGAGGGACATATGGCCCCCAACTCAACAAAGCCAGATTATTTATAAGTTTAATATTCTAGGAGGATAATCATAAGATTCAGCAAGCATTAGTGCTAGAATTAACTATCTCAGAACTGAAATACTAATTTTACCCCATTAAACAGAGAAAACACAGATTTCACTCACTTCTAAGGAAACAAAAAAAATTACTCTTCTCATTTTAGAGCATGAGATCATGTTTGGGAAAATAAAGTAGGAGGGCAGGAAACAAAATGATCAGCTTCTACCATCTTCCACAACTCTCTTCCCACAACAGATCTCTGCTCATTTTTCTGAAAATATACCTGGCAAATGAACAGGTCCATGCTTTTTTGAATTATGTTGCAGGCAGAGGATATCGAATATAGCATAGACTGCCAGAAGAATGAAAAAAAAAAAATCTGTCTTGGAAGAAGTAAAGCCAGAATGCTCCTTCGAAGCAAGGATAGTGAAACTTCATCTCAAATATTTTGGACATGTTATCAGGAGGGACCAGACCCTGGAGAAGGATATCATGCTTGGTGAAGCAGAGGGTGAGAGAAAAAGAGGAAGACTCTCAACAAGATAGACTGACATAAGACTTGCAACATTAGGCTCAAACATAGTAATAATTGTGAGGATGAACCAGGCAGTGTTTTGTTATGCTGCACACAGGGTTGCTATGAAACAGAATTGACTTGATGGCACCTAACAACAATAACAATAATGACATATTTTTTCACTCCATTTTCCCACTTGAGATTTTATTCCTTCCTGGATGAACATAATTTATCCCAGTTCCTAACAACAAATCCTAGTTCAGCCCATAACAAGTGATTATGAAATACATAATCACTCTCTGGGACATAGCTTGAGTCTTCAGTTTATTTATCTGCAAGATGGGGGGAGTAAAGTAAGACCACTTTTAATGGTCTGTGATGTTTTAGTCTCTCTGGCATACACTGATCGGTCACTCATGTGAATTCTTACAGTTCTCATTACAGGTATCATATTCATTTACCAAAAATGAATACAATCAATAATGCATAGAGAGTCTCATACCACTGATTAACTTTCCATGTACTCATACCATACTTTCCTTTGCAAAAGTGATAGTGTCTTGACGGGAAAGGCTGTATTTTATCCTCTTTGTATTTTTCAAAGCATCTTGTTGTTGTTGTTAGATGCTGTAGAGTTGGCTCTGACTCAGAGGGACCCTATGTACAACAAAAGAAAACATTGTCTGATCCTGTGCCATCCGCACAATCCTTGCTATACTTGAGCCCATCGTTGAAGCCACTGTGTCTATCCATCTTGTTAAGGGTCCTCTCCTTTTTCACTTACCCTCCACTTTACCAAGCATGATATCCTTCTCCAGGGAATAGTCTCTTCAGACAACATTACCAAAGTAGGTGAGACAAAGTCTGGCCAGTCTAGCTTCCAAAGAGCATTCCAGCTGCACTTCTTCCAAGACAAGTTTGTTCATTCTTCTGGTAATCCATGGTACTTTCATTATTCTTCCCCAACTCAAAAGCATCAACTCTTCTTTGGTTTTCCTTATTCATTGTCCAGCTCTCACATGCATAAAAGGCTATTGAAAATACCATGGCTTGTGTTAGGCACACTTTAGTCTTCAAAGAGACATCTTGGCCCTTCAGCACTTTAAAGAGGTCTTTTGTAGCAGATTCGCCCAGTGCAATATATCATCTGATTTCCTGACTGCTGCTTCCATTGTTGTTGATTGTGGAACTAAGTAATATGAAATCTTTGACAACTTCAATCCTTTCTCCATTTGTCATGGGCTGCCTATTGCTCCAGTTGTGAGGGTTTTCATTTTCTTTATGTTGAGGTGTAATACATACTGAATCAGTAAGTGCTTCAAGTCATCTTCACTTTCAGCACACAGGGATGTGTATTCTGCATATTGCAAGTTGTTAATGAGTCTTCCTCCAATCCTGATGTCACGTTATTCTTCATATTGTCCAGCTTCTCAGATTATGTATTCAGCACACAGATTGAATAAGTATGGTAAAAGGATAAAACCCTGACACACACCCTTCCTGATTTTAAACCATGAAGTATCCCCTTGTTCTCTTTGAACAACAGCCTTCTGGACTATGTATGGCTTCATCATGAGCACAATTAAGTGTTCTGGAATTCCCATTATTCTCAGTGTTATCCACAATTTATTATGATCCACACAGTCGAATGCTTTTGCATTGCCAATAAAACCCAAGTAAACATCTTTCTGGTATTCTTTTGCTTTCATTCAAGATCCATCTGACATCAGCAATCCCTTGTTCCACACCCTCTTTTGAATCCAGTTTTCATTTCTGGAAGCTCCCTGTCAATATATTGCTGCAGTCATTTTTGAATTATCTTCAGCAAAATTTTACTTGCATGTCATGTTAATGATATTGTTCAGTAATTTTCACATTCTGTTGGATCATCATTTTCTGTAATGGGTACAAATATAGATCTCTTCCAGTCAGCTGTCCAGGAGCTGTCTTCCAAATGTCTCGGCATAGACAAGTAAGTGCCTCCAGCATGACTTCCATTTGTTGAAATATCTCAATGGGTATTCTGTCAACTCCTGAAGCCTTGTTTTTTGCCAATTCCTTTAGTGCAGCTTTGATTTCTTCCTTCAATACCATTGGTTATTGATCATATGCCACCTCCTGAGATAAATGAACATCAACCAATTCTTTTTTGCACAGTGACTCTGTGTATTTCTTACATTCTTTTTTGATGCTTCCCACATCAGTCAATGTTTCGCCCAAAGAATCTTTCAATATTGCAGCTTGAGGCTTGAATGTTTTCTTCAGTTCTTTCAGCTTGGGAAATGCTGAGCATGTTTTTCCTTTTGGTTTTCTAACTGCAGGTCTTTGTATACTTCAGTATAATATTTGACTTTGTCTTCTCAAGCTGCTCTTTGAAGTCTTCTGTTTAGATCTTTCATTTTGTGATGTCTTCTATTTGCTTTGCTTTCGCTATTCTCCATTAAACAGCAAATTTCAGAGTCTCTTCTGGTACCAATGTTGTTTTGTTTCCTCCTCTTTTGTCTTCTTAATGACCATTTGCTTTCTTCATGTATGATATTCTTGAAGTCATCTCACAACACATCTGGTTTTCAGTCACTAGTATTCATTGCTTCAAATCTATTCTTCAGATGGTCTCTAAATTCAGGTGGGACATAATCAAAGTCATCTTTTGGCTCTCATGGATTTGTTTTAATTGTCTTCAGCTTCAACTTCAACTTGAATATGAGCAGTTGGTGGTCTGTTCCACAGTCAGCTCCTGGTCTCGTTTTGGTTGAAGATATTGAGCTTCACCATAGCCTAATTCCACAGATGAAATTGACTTGATTCCTCTGTATTCCATTTGGTGAAGTCCATGTATATAGTCATCATTTATGTTGTTGAAAAAAGGTATTTGCAATATACAAGTTGCTGGTCTTTCAAAATTCTATCACACAATCTCTAGTGTCATTTCTATCACCAAGGCCATATTTTTCAACTACCGAACTTCTTTGTTTTCAGCTTTCACATTCCAATCACTAGTAATAATCAATAGTCTTGACTGCACATTTTGTCAATTTCAGACTGCAGAAGTTGGTAAAAATCTTCAGTTTCTTCATCATTGGTCTTAGTGATTTGTGCATAAATTTGAGTAATAGTAGTATTAACTTGCCTTTCTTGTAGGCATATGAATATTATCCTATCACTGACAGCATTGTACTTCAGATTAGATCTTGAATCTTTCTTTTTGACAATGAATGTGATGCCATTTCTCTTCAATTTGTCATTCCTGGTATAGTAGATCATATGCTTATCTGATTCAAAATGGCCAAAACCAGTGCATTTCAGCTTACCAGTGCCTAGGATATCAATCTTTATTCATTCCATTTCATTTTTTACAACTTCCAATTTTCCTAGGTCATACTTTGTGCATTCCATGTTCTGATTATTAATGGATGTTTGCAGCTGTTTCTATTTTGAGTCATGCCCATCAGCAAATGGAGATCCCGAAAGCTTTACTCCATTCACATCATTAAGGTTGACTCTACTTTGAGGAGGCAGCTCTTCCCCAGTCATATTTTTGAGTACTTTCCAACCTGATGGGCTCATTTTCAGACAGTGTTTCACTGCTGTTGATAAGACTTTCACTGGCAAATTGTCTAGCAACAAATATTACACTGTCAGGAGCTTCAGAAATAATCTGCTCATTGATTCATTGCTGGATTTCTTAAATTTTCATCCTAAGTTATACTTAGGAGGCTTTATAAACAAACTTGACTCTAGATGTACCGTATTCCTAAAAAGAGAGCCAGCCAGGTCTGTTTTTGTCATGATCTCAAGTGGGCAAGAAGTAGTACTCCTTCTTATAACTAAAGCCTTTCAGAAGAACATAAAAGGAAGAAATATGTTATAGGGATTCAAGTGTCTATTGGCCTCTCAGGGTAGCAGAATAAAACTGTTTGAACAAAGTTACAGTATTATGATAGGATCAGAACAGAGACTACATGTAAAGCTAAGAAGAGCATTTACAACTCAAGTCCAACCTGACTCCAGGAAGAACAGAAGTTTACAGATGACATAAGAAATTCAAAACAAAGTAAGATGTACTATTTTATTAGTGAGAAAATACATTATCAAGAATTGGAAAATTATCCAATAGCCATGTTCTCTAAAAATAAGTACATACAAAATAAATATAGCACTTTGAAAAGCAATACCCTTCCCATACTACCCATTTATACTAGGGAATATCTGCATAAATCAGTTCTTTCAAATATTTTCAGTCAACATT
Organism: Orycteropus afer afer; assembly: GCF_000298275.1. Classification (NCBI taxonomy): domain Eukaryota; kingdom Metazoa; phylum Chordata; class Mammalia; order Tubulidentata; family Orycteropodidae; genus Orycteropus; species Orycteropus afer. The sequence goes on along the minus strand of NW_006921828.1, from coordinate 2,285,328 downwards.
TTCATCTCATATATAAATACTTATTCAGTCTTGCACTTGCTTCGTCTAGGTTGATAAGGAGATTATAGTTAATAACTAGACTCTAGTTTAAAAACTCACATAGGACAAAATTATTTATTTATTTATTATCCAGTAAGGCACTAGAGAGTAAATTATCCTGAGTCAGGAATTAAAACATTAGACTTTTCTACCATTCTCATCACCTACAGATATGAAACACTATGAATCAAAAAAATGGAAGGTCTATATTTGTATTCATGTGCAATACACCTCTGATTTCTTTAAACTAACTAGGTATCTCAGTTATAGTTGAAAAACTGCTTGGAAAAGGGCCATTACCTCCAAACAGCAGATTGCATATCTTGATAAATCCCCAAATGAGGCTCTAACTTTATTAATTGTTGGAATAGGCCTGTAATTGTGCAAAATATCAACATGATTAAATAAAAGAGCATTGAGAATTATCTGGTGTATTCTTCCTGTTAAATGTTAATCTAAAAATTTAAGACCCTATAAGACTAAGAGTCCATAAAATTGAGAACAGATTACATAAGAAATATGTTCACCAATGTCCAGTTAGAATTAGCATGCTATGAAATGAACACCTGCCAGGGAATAAAATGATCACTTGCAGGCTTTACAAGAGTTTGTCCCTTCATATAATCATTTACTGTTTCCTTGGTCTGAATACTTCCAACTAAGTAGAATGTTAGAAATAATTGTCATATTTAAGAGGCAGAGAACTAAGTAAATTACTATTACTTAACACACTGAATATTTTAAGAACACCAAGGAGTGTTTCTCAATTTAGCAAAAAATGTACTATCAGTCAATTTATCTAGATTTGTGAGAAATTATCATAGAAAAGAGAGACATGGCAGCCAATTTTCCACTTTTCTGTGAAAAAAAGATCCTTATTTCTCTTCAGAACAGCAATAAACTTAGCTCTAGTGATGAACTGCGATTGGGCTAGATCAGTTATGACAATTTAAATTATTATTATTATTTTGCCAAATATTTATGTTCCTGGACTCCTTAAAGCTAGAAATAGTCAGGTGAACCAGTTTTGGCCAATGAGCTAAAAAGAATATTGTATGAAGGAAAAACATTCTGGCAAAATGTTTGGTTCTTTATAAGACTAGCAGGAATAAGAGAGAAGAGCCCAATGGTACATTCCCTTCCTGCTTCCTCCCCTTTTCAAGTTGACATGACTCCTAGAGCAAGGATAGCCATCTTGAAAACATAAATTGTCCAACATGAGAACTAAAGGCCATGATGCTAAGGAAGGAAGAGAGGAAAGAAAAAAAAGCCTAGATGTTTGCTAACATGAATGAGCTATCAGTGAAATCACCTAGTCTACAGTTGTCCAATTTAGTAATAAAAAACCATATTTTTAAAGACATTCCAAACTGATAAACAGATTCCAGTTACAAGAGGCCACCAGAAAAGTCTGCATTCCTTAAATGTAAAAATGGGGTCAAATGAGGTGACATGTGTGGCAAATACAGAGTTTTCATCATTGGGCTTGGCATCTACATACAGGAGTAATCAGGGCACTGCAAGGTTAAGTTCAGGAATGGCTCAGGCATACATGGTCTTGATCAAAAAAGATGACTCCATTCTGCTTTAATCACCTATATTTAAAAAGTTAATTTATCTATATTACTATATTAGTAATTATAGTAATTATTATCTATCATTACTGATAATAATGTGATTATTGTTAGTTGCTGTCAAGTCAACCAAGGAGACTAGTGTTTAACAGAACAAACCCTTGCCCAGTCCCAAGCTGTTATCATGATCATTGGCATGGTGCAGCGAATTACCTGGTATGGCTTTTCTAGCCATGGTCTTTGTGACTCCCACCAGATTACTAGTTGGGACTATGCACATGTAAGGTGCTTGTGGCCCACCAAGGGATTGGCTAGCTTGTTAGTAAATAGGATATATGGTGCCTTTGTGGTGTGGGGCCATGCAAATAAGGTATATGGAACCCTACTGTGGAGATTGGTCAGTTTTATCATTCCTCTAGGCTTAAAATGAGACCTCTCAGAGGCAGAAAGGAACATCTCATGACCAGCAAGATTGGGCAGCCCAGAGTGGAGCATGTCCTGGATCTCTGCACTGAGGGGACTGGAAAGAGATGGGAGAGATGGCAACAGCAGAACTGAGACACTGGTGTGAGACAGAGCATATGGGCTTGCTGGCCCATGGAGTGAGAAAGCTCTTTGGGCAGGTGACTTTCTGGTGGACAGGGGTGGACCTAGATGCCAACTATCAGCAGAGCTAAAAGAGCTTTGTAACCCTTGCCTGAGCAGCACAGAGGCTAGGCTGAAGGCCAAAGGCCAAAGAGAGGCAAGCCTATGGGCATGGCTAAGGGGAGGCTGTCTTGATCGAAGAATGTATCCTGAGAGATCTAGAACCTGAATTGTAATCTGTTGCTTCTGTAATAAACTCCATAATTGTGATTATTGTCTTTGAGTCATGTGTGGACATTGAAATGAATTTTCAAACCCAAAAGAGAAGTAGTGAGTGCTGTGGGAGGGGCAGTTGGTGTCAAAATTGGTTAAAAAGGTTGGAGGGTGGTGACATGTCTAACTTTTGCCTTATGGGAATGAGCTTTAGGCTGTTGCTGTTTATCCTTGGTTCTCCCCTTCGTGAAGTTGGAGGATGTCAAAGGACATTGCCCTTACATCCTTATTACAGCATGCTTGAATCACTATTGTACCACATGAGTAATTGATGGTGTGTTATTTTGAGTGTCTTTCAACCTAGGGTGTTCACCTTCCAGTACTTATCAGACAATATCCTTTTGCAATCCATGTGATTTTCAACAGATAAGCTTTGGAAAGGGAGCTCTGGTAGCACAGTGCCCATGGCACTTGATTGCTCACCAGAAGGCTGGAGGTTCAAACCCACCAGCCACTCCTCGGAAGGAAGGTTGGGCAATCCTACTTTCAAGTGATATTGCCTTGGAAACCCAAGGAGGGGTCGCTATGAGTCAGGGCTGACTCAACGGCAAACAACAACAACAACAACAACAACAACAAAGCTTTGGAAATAGATCACAAGGCCTTTCTTACTACTCTTAGTCTGGAAGCTCTGCTGAAACCTGTCTACCTGTGACCCTTCTGGTATTTGAAATACTGGTGGTATATCTTCTAGCATCACAATGTCATGCAAGCTGCTATACTACTACAAATTGACAGACAAGTGGTGGGATAATAAAGAATAACAGTTATTAATTATCACGTAGCTACCATTTCCCAGGCATTCTACCAGGACACGTACATGTATTAGTTTATATCATCATCACAAGGCAGGTATTATTGTCCACATTTGAGGAAATAAAGGCTCAGAATAATTAAGTGACTTACAAATAGTCTCACAAAAGTGGAATTTGGACCCAAGTCTTTTTTACAATGGAAACCATTTTCTTATTACTACGTTAAAATATATCTCTCACACCTATAATTAAATTTTCCTATGACCTAGCTAAAAAGTACTTTGGAGCTGGTTGGGAGGTGGAAATGTAACTGTCCTAAGGCAAATATAGTTAGCATTTCTGGATTCCCAGTTCTTACACCTAGAGGCCACACTGCAGAAAAACTAGTGGAAATGCTGGCTGGAAACTAAATTTAGAATTCAAACAGTAAATGGATTAGTAAAACTGTGCAATTTAGAAACTTATCAACATTCATTTTCTTGGTATTTTTGGTAGCCAAGGCTTGATCAGAATTTTTTTCCTCAAAAAATAAGACAGTTTGAGCATGTCATCCAATGCAGGGGGCAATGTATTAGCAATACTGTAAGACTTTTTAAATAAGGCAAGTCTGACATCTACTCCATATGCGAATACTAAAATTAGATCAGTGACTGAGAGTTTTGGCAGCTGGAAAAGCATTTTAAAAAAATCTTCTGGTTTTTTGTTTTGTTTTGATTTAAAGGAAGGAAGGAAAGAAGTTTTAGGACTTCATTAAAAGAATGTAGGATCCTATACTTCCTTCCATGCATATTAAAAACTGGAGTGAAAACAGTTAATCCTCCCTAGTGTTGTTGTTGTTGTTGTTATGTGCCATAGCGACCCCTCCTTGGGTTTCCGAGGCAGTATCACTACGGAAGTAGATTGCCCCATCTTCCTTCTGAGGAGTGGCTGGTGGGTTTGAACCGCCAGCCTTCTGGTTAGCAGTCAAGTGCCTTAGCCACTATGCTACCAGAGCTCCCTATCCTCCCTGGTAGTAAAACAATTAATATCATGTAAGTGCTATTTTATTCACTTCAGTACAATGTTGTATTAAGGAAAAAATAATTTAATTTGGAAATAGAACACATGTCAAAATAATCCAGAATGCACATGGAAATGATAATCAAAATGCTTGTATAAAATGCCTTTAAAATGACCAGTCAAAGCTATGACAGGCAACACTACAAGTGTTCTTCAGAGGTACCATGGCAACAAGAGTCTTGCTGTTACGCCAGTAAACTCACAACCAGAAGTTGAAAGGAGAAATTGTCTATTCTTACTGTGTGCCCCAAACCTGCTCTACACTTTCTCAAATTTCCTATCAGCTCCTCACCATGAAAATTTCTTCTTTCATTTCAAATTCTCAGTATTGTAATGTAATGCTTTGACTGAGTTCCAATCTCTGCATATCTCCAGTGGTTCTCAGTCCAAGATACAAACACAAATTAAGAACAGCACTAAAACCTTATGACTTGTTCCACATATACACACTTTTGTTTCAGGAAAACAATTTCAGGTATCCAGAATTTTTAGGATATATTTATTTGACCTGCATTTCACCTTTTATATCAAATACTCAAAATTAATTTCTCTTATAATGTGCTCTAATGACCTTAATATTTTAACAGAAAAATTCATCCTAATAAGAATACCCACTTTTAACTGATCAGGATATACCTATCGTAATTACTGTGGTGGGATTAGCAAGGCTATCCTATGCTCTGATGGCTTCATGTAGTGTTGGTTTAGTGCACTGAAGTGCACATAATAGATTCAATTCCCTAGTGTCTTTGACAGACAGCCAATTACAAAGTACTCTCATACATAATATGCCTGACCTTGGCCATAATACAATCTAAATCGATGCACCAAGTCACCTTCAAATAATAATAAAACAGTCCTCCCCCAAAAATTTTCATATATAAATAACACACTCCATTTTAGATGAGATATTCCATATAAAAAAGTTAATCAAATTATTTGAGCAACCATAGATATATAGAGCTTCAGGTCATAAAAGTATCAAGTCGACATGTAATCCACTTGCCTTGTTCAGAAGAAGAAATAATTGAGAGTTTTCAAATTTCACACCTGCATTAACCCATTGCTGTGGAGTCGATTCTGACTCAGAGCAACCCTATATGGCTGCCTCCAGAGGGCTTCCAAGGCAATAAATCTTTACAGAAGCAGAATGTCACCTTTTCTACCACATTTTTCTTCCACAGAATGCCTGACAGGTTCAAACAGCCAATCTTTTGGTTAGTAGCTGAGCATTTAACCACTGTGCCAGCAGGGCTCTTCCAAAAATAGAATATCAAATAAAAATATGAAACCGTGCTCATCGTCATTAAAACTCATTGCCGTTGAGTTGATTCCTACACCAAATGATCCTGTAGGACAGAATAGAACCACCCCATGGGATTCCCAAGGCTGTAAATCTTTATGGAAGCAGGCTGCTACAGCTTTCTCTTGCCAAGTGGCTGGTGGGTTCAGCCACCAAACTCTGGGTTAGCAACTGAAACACTGTTCTTGTTCTTGTTGTTAAGTGCCATCGAGTTGTTTCCAACTCATAGCAACCCCATGCACAGCAGAACGAAATACTGCCCAATCCCGCGCTAGCCCCACAATCTCTGCTATACTTGAGCCCATCATCGCAGCCACTGTGTCAATCCATCTCGTTGAAGGCCTCCCCCTCTTTCGTTGACCCTCCACCCTACCAAGCATGACATCCTTCTCCAGGGAATGGTCCCTTCTTACAACATGACCAAAATAGGTGAG
>NW_006921828.1:2266927-2276165 GCF_000298275.1 Orycteropus afer afer | reverse complement strand
TTTTAATCCCCTTTCTCCTGCTCTTCTGGCCTGCTGCTTTGGGCATCCCTGAGTTGTCCCTGGGGCTGACTGCTCCTCTGTCCGGGTTCCTGGCTTTTATCCCCTTTCTCCTGCTCTTCCCGCCTGCTGCTTGGCGTCCCTGAGTTGTCTCTCCTCACCTGTAACCCTGGGGCTGACTGAAACACTAGAGCTCCTTAATACCTGCATCACTATCCTATTGATTCTTACTTTAAAATAAACAAATAAATAAATAAAAGCCATTACTGCCTCTCCTCAACAATCCTTTAAGTCATCTTAGATGATGAGAGAAGCAATGGTTCCAGTAGAGGAAGCTATACTTGTTTTAGTCTCAGTATAAACCCAAAACACTAGTTCCTAATCTACTATTTACCAAACACAAAACCAAACTCATTAATTCTGACTCATAGTGACTCTACAGTGTAACCCTACAAGACAGAAGAACTGCCCTATAGGGTTTCCAAGGTTGTATATATTTATGGATGCAATAACACTAATCTGCGGGTGGATACGGGAGCTCTGGTAGCATAGTGCCTAAGGCACTTGACTGCTAACTAGAAGGCTGGTGGTTCAAACCCAGCAGCCACTCCTTGGAAGGAAGATGGGGCAATCTACTTCTGTAGTGATACTGCCTTGGAAGTATCAACCTCAAGGAGGGGTTGCTATGAGTCGGGTCTGACTTGACGGCACATAACAACAACAACAACAACAACATGGGTAGATACATAGGTAGACAGGCTGAATGACCACCTATGTCTAGGCAAAAGAAAATAAACCTATGACCATATATAAGTTTGGCAGATGATATTTCTACACACGTATTTGAATGTGCTGAAAGAATGTCCATATAAATAGAACTAACAGGGCACAAAGTTAGGATACCTTCTTAACCACAGCCAACCACCCTGAGCAAGCAAGTTGTTAGACCTGTGGGCTTGTGACCATAGTCATGGGGCAGCATCAAGCTCAACTAGCAGAACATACTACGCTAAAACATTCTTCCACATCTTTCTTTTTGGTGAGTAGTGACTAGGGTTTAAAAGCTCACAAGTGGTCATCAAGAAGCAACAGTTGGTCTCTCCTTGTGTGAAACAAAGAAGAATGAAGAAATTCAAAGACGCATGGCAGCAGTTAGTCCAAAGGACTAGTGGACCATGCCAACCTCAGCCTACGTGACCATGAGACCAGAAGAAATAAATGGTGCCCAGCTACCACTATCAACCATTTGGAAAGAGATTAGTGCAGGAGATCCTTGATAGAGTGGGAGAAAATGTGGAGCAAAACTCAAAAAAAAAAAAAAAAGACCAGGTTTACTGGTCTGATACAGGCTGATGAAACCCCCAAGGCTGTGGCTCCTAGTCACCCTTCAGGCCTGGAATTTAACTCACTCCCATGGCTTCCAGCCCAAAATTAGACAGGTATATATGGTGAACATTTACACAGGTAGCTACACTCCTTAGAATAATCAATCATGGGAGATCAGAAGGGCAGTATTTGCACAGGGAGATAGCTCAGAGGGCAGGAATGCATAGCAAAAAAGGACACAGGAAAAAGGTAACCATAAGGAGGAAGTGGGAATAGAATTGTTACATTATGGAGATTGCAATTAACATCTTGAAACAAAATATATATGAAATGATATATGGAAAATGAATTTGCACTGTATATTTTCACCCAAATCACAATGGGAAAAAAAATATTTTTACAAACAGACTGCCACATTTTTCTCCCACTGAACATCTGGTGAATTTGAACCACTGATCTTTCAGTTAGCAGCTGAGCACTTAACCAGTGATCCACTAGGGCTCTTTCCTTTACTACTTACTACGAAAATATTTAAAAGTAATTAGTCAAAAGAACTGGAATTTTTACTTATGTTTTATTGACAACGCAAATACATTCGACTGTGTGGATCATAACAAATTATAGATAACATTGAGAAGAATGGAATTCCAGAACACTTAATTGTGCTCATGAGGAACCTGTACATAGACCAGCAGGCTGTAGTTCTGACAGAACAAGGGGATACTGCATGGTTTAAAATCAGGAAGGGAATGTGTCAGGGTTGTATCCTTTCACCACACTTATTCAATTTGTATTTTGAGCGAATAATCCCAGAAGCAGGATTATATGAAGAAGAATGTCGAATCAGGATTGGAGGAAGACTCACTAACAACCTGCGATACTCAGATGACACAGCTTTGCTTGCTGAACATGAGGATGACTTGAAGCACTTACTGATAAAGACTGAAGACTACAGTCTGCAGTCTGAATTCCAAAAAACAAACCAAACTCACTGCTTTCGATTCATATCCTACTCATAGTGACCCCTCCTTGGGTTTCTGAGGCAATATCACTACAGAAGTGGATTGCCCAACCTTCCTTCCTGGATTACACCTCAATATAAAGAAAAAAAAAAATCCTCACATCTGGACCAATAAATAGCATCACGATAAATGGAGAAAAGTCTGGAGTTGTCAAAGACTTCATATTACTTGGTTCTACAATCAACACCAATGAAAGCAGCAGTCAAGACATCAAACGACATATTGCATTGGGCAAATCTGCTGCAAAAGACCTCTTTCAAGTGATGAAGAGCAAAGATGTCTCCTTGAAGAATAAGGAGCCTAACCCAAGCCATGGTATTTTCAATTGTCTCTTATGCATTTGAAAGCTGGACAATGAATAAGGAAGACCAAAGAAGAGTTGATGCTTTTGAGCTGTGGTGTTGGAGAAGAATGCTAAGAGTACCATAGACTGCTAAAAACACTAACAAGAAGTACAGCCAGAATGCTCCTTGGAAGTGAGAATAGCCAGACTTCATCTCACCTACTTTGGTTATGTCAGAAGGAACCATTCCCTGGAGAAGGATATCATGCTTGGTAAAGTGGAGGGTCAAAGAAGGGGAAGGCCCTCAACAAGATGGATTGACACAGTGGCTGCAACAACAGGCTTAGGTATAGCAAGGATTGTGAGGAGGCACAGAATTGGGCAGTGTTTCCTTCTGTTGTATATAAGATCACTGTGAGTCAGAGACAACTCAAAAGCACCTAACAATAAAAACAACAGTTGAAAGAAAAACTAACTGAATTGTCTTGCTTGCCAAGATAGTAATAATTCTGACCCAAAAAGAATAATATATGCAAAATAGTGTTTTTTTTTTTTTTTCCCTCAATAGAGAACTATGTTTGGTATTATTCACACATAATGTAACTGCTTGAGGTGCACAAGGAAGTGAAAAACTTTTACATTCTGAATATCTGACCAGGTAAACTTGAAATTCCTAATGTATAGAACTTTCTGACTATGCTATATTTTCTAGTGATCTTGTGTGTTGAAAATCTTGGGGTATTCAGTAGGAAACATATGTCCAGAATATTAAAATATACTATTAAAAAAAAGTCAAAACCAAACTCACTGACATCGAGTTGATTCTGACTCATAGTGACCTCCACTGGATTTCCAAGGTGGTAAATCTTTATTGAAGTAGATTGTCCCATCTTCTTTCCATGGAGCATAGGTGGGTTTGAACCACCAACCTCTCTGGTTAATAGTCAAATGCCTTAAGGCATTATGCCATGAGAGACCCATCAAAACATACTATGGATTCCATACATACACAATCACAATCTCTCTCCTTTGTGATCCATAGCATTTTCTAAGATCTAACATTTATGTTTCATCTCCAGTATCAAACCATAGGATATAAAAAGGCCAGAATCATGTGCCATGTATCTTTTGTAGCCATTAGGCAAAACCACGCTTGATGATAGAAGAATAGAAACACTAAGAACTTGAAAAAGAAGATAAACAATAAGTCTTCTCATCTTAAATGTACACCACCCATAACCTGAACCTCACTCTAACCAACAGAGTTATAATGAGGTAGATCCCACAACACAAATAGAGGTACCACATTATTATTGCTAGCAACAAAGCCTAATTCCAAACTTCCTCATTACCCTAAATGTAAAATAAAGTATTCATTCAATTGCCTTATTTTTTGAAAGGTTAAAAGCACATATGTATTTTATTTTTATTTTTGATAGCTTTATTTCTACGTTGACTTGTTTGAATTTGAAGTATCTTTTTAAATGAATCCTAGTAATATGGTATCAACTTCTGGAGGAAGAAGAAGAATGGGTAACATTATTATGCAAATTAACTCTCTTTAAAGATGTGTGTGTGTGTGTGTGTGTGTGTGTCAGATAAAAGCCCCATTTACAAAATGTATTTGCATAGTAAAAAACATTTGAGGTTAATAAAACTAAACAAAACATACAGCATAGTGCGTCCCTTTAAATTTGATCTTCACTGTCAATCTTTCATTTTCCCTCTCACACTACACAACTTACTAATTACAGAAGCTATTTCAGGAATAATTAAGAACTCTCCTTTCAGGAGAGATGAAGTAGTTTATGTGGTCATCTGTGAAAGGTTATAACTTGAGTGTATTATTTCTTGGATGGTTAACCTTTTGGGTAGGCAAGAAAAAAAAATGGTACACATTCCTTTATGACTATTCAATAGCACTCAGTATCTATTAAATGCTAAGGATATGTGCAAGGAACTCTGGGGGCAGTAGTGGATAAGGCACTTGACTGCTAACCAGAAGGTCAGCGGTTCAAACTTAGCAGCCACTCTGCAGAAGGAAGATGGGGCAATCTACTTTGATAAAAGATTTACAGCCTCAGAAACCCAATGGGAGTTGCTATGAGTCAGGAACGACTCGATGGCAGTGAGTATGGTTTGTTTTTTGGTTTACAGATATGTGTGTCCTTCCAGTTACAGACGGGACACTAACAAGGGCAGTTTGTCATTTTCAATGTTATGTTGAGTATACAAGCAGTGGCTTAGTTGGAGAATTTAATTTTCAGTTCTAATAATATGATGGTACATGTTTTTGAAAAACAGGTATACAGTCAGGCAGTCAATTACAATGTTTAACATAAAAACTAAAACTCTAAATTAAACTGATATGCCCAGGGTGTTAATTGGCTATCTAAGACAGGACAGAGTATGAATGAAGTTGCTATTAAGTGTTTCACTATAAGTTAATGACATTTAACTTCATGTAGAAATCAAAGTTGGTGTCATGCATTAGGAAGTATAAACCCATTGCTTACAGTTAGCGGTACAAAAAGACTTTCAAAAGAGATTATAGGGAAGTGAACAGTTAAAGGCATCCCATTATCAGGGTTGGGAAATGAAGCCTAATACTCACATTCCTCTGCTCCTGTTGCTGTCGTTGTTAGCGACCCTCTAGTCAGCGCTCAGGGAGCTCTGGTAGTGTAGTGCCTAAAGGCATTTGACTGCTAACCAGAAGACTGTTGGTTCAAACCCACCAGCCACTCCTTGGAAGGAAGATGGGGCAATCTACTTCCATAGTGACACTGCCTCAGAAACCCAAGGAGGGGTCGCTATGAGTTGCATCTGACTCGACAGCACATAACAACAACAATGGTCAGGCCCCAACTCATGGCGACCCACGCACAAAAAACGCTGCCCAGTCATGCACCATCCCTGTGATTGGTTGCAGATCAGAAATACGGTGATCCACAAGGATTCCCCGGCTGATTTTCAGAAGTAGATCACCAGGTTCATTTTCCCCTAGTCCTTCATTGTCTGGAAGCTCCACTGAAATCTGTTCAGCATCATGGCAACATACAAACTGCCACTAACAGATGGGCGTTGACTACCCATGAGGTGCATTAACCAGAGATTGAACTCGGTCTCCTACACAGAAGGTGAGCTATCTACCACTGAACCACCAGTAGACCGTTTGCTAGTTCTAGGTCTTAAGAATCAGCTTCACATATAATGGCAGCTTACTCTTCCACCAAGAACATGACCTAACCTGACACACAGAAGCAGGGTTAAACAAAAAATGATTAATTCCTATTTGAAAAATAACTTTCACATATACAACATAGTATCTTTTTATATAAAGGAAAGCTGTTTTTTTATGCTAAATCTTTAGGGTATTCAGTACCTTAAAGATGACCTATGTCCATTTAACTCTAATAACAGAAATTAGGAGATCTTTGAACAAGATTTCAATTCAGCCGGAGGCACAGGGGACCTGAATTTTCCATTTATTTTGAATGATGCATTTTTATTTCCCAACCACCCCACCCTCACTTAAAACAACAACAAAAAAGTTTACCTGTTTAATAGTTATAATCTATTTATCTTATTATGTCTTTGTCTCCTGCCTTCAGTCAAGACAGTTTTAGTAGTCCTCATCTGTGACCACAAACAAAATTAAAAATCATGTGTGAAGTCAATAATCCCATTCATTAAGAACATGGAATAAAGTAATGGTGTTTAAATATAGGGAGTCTCAGAAACATTAATGTGACTAAAAGAAACAGATGTAAGTGCCAAATATTTAATACAGAAAAAAAGAATGTAAAATATGTCATTAATATATTTATACTTATTCTGTGTTGGAATAATACATTTTTGGATATATTGTGCTTAATAAAATAGATCACTGAAATTAATCACAGCTCTATCTTCTTCTCCTTTCTATAGTCGCTACTAATTTTTTTCAAAACAGCAATATAATGAGTGCCTCATTTTATCACATTCAGGCACACTGCTATAAACTGATGTAGATGCATGAGAGGACAGTGGGTATGATACATAAGTCCTCACGAAGTGGAATTGATTCAAGGGCAACTTTTTTTGTTTCATATAGCTAACTACACAGATTCATGAGTAAATTTAGAAATAGATTGTATAGACCTCAAAGTATAAAGAGACAACAACAGAAATAATAGCTGAGAAATGTGTTGAATGCTTTACATGAATTCTCCTGTTTTATATTCAGAATACATGTGAGAAGTTAAATAATTTTCCAAAAGTCACACAACTAGTATGTGGTAGGATCAGGATTCCAATGTAGTTCTTCTGTGTCTAGAATCTAGAGTTTTAACCATAAAAGAAAATCTCTGTCAACAAAGCCTATTTCTAGTCTACCCTCATACGATGCCTTTCTGTTCTATCATACTGTTCTCCTCACTCACCATCAATTCTTTATCCCTGTTTACCTACTCATACCCACCTTTCCTTCCAGGATCAAGCTCTAGTTCACATTAGTATGCCCTACTCTGAAATTGTTATGATCGATACCACCAGCCCAAGAGGTCACAGATTTTTATTTGTGTCAGGTATATTCATTCTGTCTGACTTATCAATTTTGCAAAGGCAGAGGCTGTATCCTATTTCTTTTATGCTCCCCACAAAAGCTAGCTCATAGTAAACAGACCAAAATATTTTTTTAAAGAAAACTTAGGGAGAGAGAGAGGGATCAGATAGAATGACAAAAAAACACATAAAATCTCGGTAGAAGTATTATGGAAATTTCCTTTTGCTTGTAAACTATAGCCTTATCTCTTTAAGGAGCACATGCATTGGATTTATGCCCAATCCTGCTCAGTCAGGAACCAAATGTAAGATTCACACAGTTGAAGATACTTGGATGAGACTCATGGATAATTACACTTGGAAACTCTTCCGAGAAATATACAATGTAGGTATAAAAATATTTTTATTCCTCTTTTTAATTTGTCCAATCTTGCTGCCCAAACTGTAATTGAGCTGTACTATGGATAAAAGGCATACTAAATCTTCAAAATAGCTTTGTTTTAATGAAAAGAAAATGCCTGAGACATCAGCTTTCTCCCTTTCCAAAATAATACGGTGTTTTTTTTTTTTTTGAATAACAATGTAGCTTCTTTACTGAAGCCAAAATCACCACTAGTTATCAGAGTGCTACTTTTATCATCTTCTCCAACTGGGCTGCCATTCTTTCATCCTAAATCTAAACACACCAATTTGTGTTTCCACTATAATAATTGATGAGCCCCCAAAGGTTCTTGCTGAGCACAATGCTAGTTTTCATCCTTATGAAGCACCTGTTAACTATAATATTCCAACCCAGAATTGCAGTCATGATAAAAGATACACTAAACATATACACTGGAGGTTTCTCTAGTTTTCTGATTTGGTTCTCTCCCCAGAACATTTTGGTAGTATAGAGAATACAATGTAATGGTTAGCATACAATTAGCATTTTACGTCAGATAATTCTTTGTGCTGAGCACTGTAGGATGTTCAGCAGAATCTCTGGCCTCTACTCACTAGATTCCAGTAGTACTCCTCTCCTAGTTGTGACAACCAAAAATGTCTCCAGAATCTGCCAAATGACCCCCAGGAAAAATCACTCCCAGGGTTAAGAACTTTTGAGTTAGAATATAAACCCTAGCACCAGAGTGACTGGGTTAGAATCCTAGGTCTTTAAACTTTGAAGGTATGAGGCCACAGCACTTATTTTTGTCTCATAATGTCTAAGTTTCATGAAGAATAAAATGGAATTATAATATTACTTCCTTGAAGGTACCTGTGTAACCCTCATTACATAAATAAACTGAGAGATCCACTGCCACTGAGCCGATTCTGACTCCTAGTGACCCTGCAGGACAGAGCGGAACTGTCTAATAGGGCTTCCAAGTATGCATATCTTTACAGAAGCAGACAGCCACATGTTTCTCCCATGTAGCAACTGACTGGTGGGTTTAAACTGCTGACCTTTTTGGTTAGCTGTCAAATGCCTTAATGAATGCCTTAAACCACCACCAGAACTCTACAGGAGAGTGCCTGGCAGAGTGGGAACTATAGAGGATTTAGCTGGTAGCATAGTGCCTAAGGTGCTTGACGGCTAACCAGAAGGCTGGCGGTTCAAACCCATCAGCCACTTCTCGGAAGGAAGGTTGGGCAATCCTACTTCCGTAGTGATACTGCCTTGGAAACCCAAGGAGGGGTTGCTATGAGTCAGGGCTGACTCGACGGCACATAACAACAAAAACAACAAAATACATCATATTAAAATGAAGACATACGATTTAGGTTTTAAGTTTCAACTTCATCACTAAATAGTATATCAACTTGGTAAGTCACTAACAGCCTGAGTTTCAGCATTCTCGTTAATAAAGGAAAGGATCAAACCAAACATTTACTACTTCTGCAGTACAGCACAGTGGTTAAGAAATGGGGCTACAGAATCACGCTCCTTTGGGGAGGAGTCCTGGATTCACCATAGCAGTATGACTTTATATAAATTAATGCATTTGTCTGAACTTTGTTTTCTGAGTCCATAAAATCAGGATAACAAAAATCTAACTGAATAGGTAATTGTCAGAATTAATTAAGATGA
>NW_006921828.1:2244491-2255381 GCF_000298275.1 Orycteropus afer afer | reverse complement strand
CCTTCAAGGCTCAGGGGTCCAAAATTATCTTCTGTGTCTGTGTTAATTGGTTTCCCTTTTCTTTGTTGAAGAGGGTCTGTGCAATCCTTCTGCCTAGTCTGCCATCTTGCCCCGCCTTCATATTATATGTTTTTGCAAACTGTGCAACCCCCTTGCCCTAGTTTCCTATGTGTGCTGTGTGTTACATGTGTGTGCACATTATTTATGTGGGCTCATTGTTTGCTTAAAACTATAGTAGATAAAATCTTAGCAGAGTATTCAATAACACAGTAAATGCTCACTATATGGTTGTTGTTGTTATGTGCCCTCAAGTTGGACCCAACTCATAGCGACCCCTCCTTGGGTTTCCGAGGCAGTATCATTATGGAAGTAGAGTGCCCCATCTTCCTTCTGAGGAGTGGCTATTGGGTTTGAACCGCCAGCCTTCTGGTTAGCAGTCAAGTGCCTTAGGCACTATGCTACCAGAGCTCCCCACTATATGCTAGCCATTGTTATCACTATTAACTTTTCTAGCTTTTGAAATAAATATTTCAAAAAATGGAGGAGAAATGTCCTTTAAAAGAGTTGCCTCAATGGAGATTATAGAAGGGTAAAGGACTGATTTGTTTGTATGTATATAGCTTTAGTTCTTGTTAAAGGTATCCTGGTGGTGTAGTGGATAAGCACTCAGCTATTAACCAAAAGGTCAATGGTTTGAACTCACAAGCCATTCTACTGGAGAAAGTAGGCAGTCTGCTTCCTAAAGATTACAGCTTTGGAAACCCTATGGGGTAGTTCAACTCTGTCCAAAAGGATCACTAAAAGTAGGAATCAACTCGATGGCAATAGGGTTAGTTCTTGTTCCAAGAATGAAAAATAGAAACCTATTTTAAAAAGGAAGGGAAAAAAAAAAAAATAACAGAACAGTTGCTGGTAAGTTGACTCTGACTTGGAAAGACCCCATGTGTATAAGAGTAGAATTGTGTTCTGTAGGGTTTCAATGGCTGATTATTTGGAAGCAGATCTCCAATATTTTCTTGCCAGGAACCTCTGGGTGAACTCAAACCTCCAATCCTTTGGTTAGCAATCAAGTTTTTTTTTTTTTTTTTTTAAATTGTTTGCACCACCCAGGGACTCCCAACACCTCAAAGGGAAAAGAAAAAGACCATCTGAAATTAGTCTCTAACTCCTGGGACTATGACTAAGGTGAGTCACTATAATTTTAGGACACAATCATAGGACTTTCTTGATGAATTACACTCATCATAAAGAATGACATGGACTCCCTGGGTCAAATAAGGATGTTCCCTTTTCAGGACTATCAGGAACAGAGTTGTCAGCTTAATGCCTGTCTTCTTCCACAACTAGAAGTTACATAAAGAGGTCTCTCCCTCTTATCTCCTGCTATATTTCCAATGAGTGGCAAAGGACCAGGAATACAATCAGTACTCTACAAATATTTACGGACTGATGATTTCAGGACCAGTGTTCCAGCACCTGCCACAATTGCCAACAGAGATACCAAACACATTTAGTAGTCTAATCTATAGAAAGAGGTTTACCTTAAGACCTCTTTTGGGAGATCATCTTTACCTATAATCCTCAGAGTTTAGTCAACCCAGAGCTAACTAATAGAAACTTCCAGATTAGCTCAGAGAATGGCTGGTTGTTGGAAAAATGTCACTTCTAAGGTGATTGCAAGCTTGAGAGACCATGACAGCCAATGTTAATTTTGAGCTGGGAATATCAGGAAAGGCAATAATGAGTACTGTTGTGAAAAATTACACATAAGATAGGATGCCCGGGGTACTTTGACTGCCAGAGTGACCTACCAAAAAATGAGAGACTGCCAACCCTACAACCACCATATCAGAGATTTATTGGAAAGAATTGTGGTTATAACTCAATTCGAGAGCCAGACCACTTGACTCTCATGTGACAATTCTGCTTCAGCAATAAGAACTCTCAGAAGTGCTATGTTGGGAAAGGTCATGAAGCCATGCCTGGGTTTAGCAAGAAAGAGAACCATAACAAGTTAGTGATGCTGCAATTAACAGAGGAGTAGAGGAGTGACAACAATTAAACTATACTTTTTCTATATGTGGTTCAAAAATTGAATTAAGACTATGAAAATGAGATCACCTCCTCCTGGTCATGTTGTGCTGGGCACCCAATGGTAGCGTTTATGTACTCATGGAAGAAAAAATAGGAACCCAGCCAGCCTTTTGTGGAAGCCAGAGTAGTCTAATAAAAGACTTAACACTTTTCATAGCTTTGAGCTGTTTTTAGCATCATCTCTGAAAGGCATCTCCTTTTCTCTCTGCTTGCCACCTGGCCACCAACATCACAAAGTCATTCTGAAGGGCAAGGCCATGATGGAAAGCTTGATTGGCCCCACTGTGAGGAGGGGAGCACTGCATCCAGTATATTTTCTTTCTTTCTTTCCTTTTTTTCATATGTGTAACAGATAACTTGTTTGGAATGTATTTTGCATGGGAGATACATTGCAGATGTAATAATGATGGGACTGCAAATGCAGTGTGAAAGGTAAGGGCATTTGTGAGTGACTCCTATATCAACTCTGCCTTTTTCTAGTTTTCAAATTCTTTTTGACTCTCTTCAGAGATTTCATGGCATATGTCCATATCTGAATAATTCTAAATGAACGCTTCCTTTTGAAGATGGATATAACTCATAAAATTTGTTAAGTGAAAGGAAAAATAGAAGTTGAAAAAGGATAGTGGTACATTCAAACCTCCGAAGAGAACAATCCTCATTCATGATCTTTCCTAGGAAAGTTAGCATCACTTTTGTATCAACAAGAGGCAGATCCATAACTCAGGCATTTGCTGACACTGCAAGCCATGGCCTTAGGTATTAAGTGTATGTAATTTTCATAATCACAGGGTATCCATTTATTAGATTTGAAATATATGAAGACAATCTGATAATGACACTTCTTTTGCTTATGTATGTATGTATTATTGTTGTTAGATGCTGTCGAGTTGGTTTCGGCTCATAGTGATTTTATGTACAACAGAAACTTGGAAGCAAGCAAGAAAGAATTACACAGTCTAGTGTATGGAGGAAGGATCCAATATTGCATAAGTCACTAACACAAATAAAATGTATTTTAGGAGATTTGATAGCAAAAACCTATACCCTTCATTAAAGCGGTAGAAATTTATGGGCACTGCTGTTACTTCATTTGTATTTTCTTTACATCACAAAATCCATTTTAAAAAGGCAGCTAAGAAGAATGTCTCTTTTTATTTTTTCTTTCTTTGTTTTATTTTAAGCTTGTTTTACATCCAATGTAACGTGTACATTTAGTTTCATTCCCCATTTACCATGTTCAACTCTAACCCAGTCTCCTCCCCTCCCTACCCTGAAACCCTCCCCCCCTCTGCCCCTCATATTTATGCACTCCTGTTTGTCCTGCATTTCCTCAATTTGAATGTTGGTCCTCTGGTGTCCCATGGTCTATTGCTCTAAGGGATGTATTACCATAGAGTATGTGGGTGCATCATCCTGGATTGAGTGGTCTGAATAAACATCTTGTTAACTATTAGGCTGAGAGCCAGACCCTAGGGGTACGTATTATTCCAGGCACTCAATGTATTTCAGGGTCATAGTATTGGGAGTCTCACCAGATTTCATCTGACCAGTAATTCTAGTCATTATTGAGTTTTTGGATTTTGTTCCATGTTTTCCTTCCCACTCTATCCAGGATCTCCAGATTTCATCCTTTCCTGAGTGGTTGGCATTGGTAGCCGGGCACCATTTAGTTCTTCTGGTCTTGAAGGTCATAGTATCCTATAGCTGATTGCTTCTAAATGCCTTTTTTTTTTTTGCATTATTCTTCGCTTTCAATGCTAGAAGACCATTAGCTGCATCTTAGATGGCCGCTTGAAAGCTTTTAAGACCCCACTCGCCCAGTCGCTACTCACCAATGTAGGATGTGGAGCAAGGCTTTTATGTATTTTATTGTGCCAATTGAGTCTGGTGTCCCCCAGTACTATGGTCCTGAGACAGTAGATCTATTGGGTCTCTTTCCCATAGTGTCTTGTTGTCTGTGACGGATTACTCTGTGTCTGTCTTTTATAAGGACTGCAGGTATTTTTTATCACTGGTGTCTGTGCAAGATTACCCTCAGCTGAATCTATCCTTGGTCAAGAGTATACTCCTATTCACTGACCCCCATTGGATCCTCTCAGGTGTTTATGGGTTTATCTGTAGCCTGGTGTTTGGTATTAATGGCAATGTGGCATTGTGGACACATTGGTTGGTAATAGCATCTGTCCTCTATATCTTATGTGCCAATTCAGTGTCCTCTCATTTCCTAATGTTATTATGGTGGTCATATATCCTTCCTGTATATCCCTTCCTCTACCCATGTCAGTGTGTGGGCCCCAACTACCCAAAATTAATCCCTCTCCTTCCCTCCCTATCCCGGTAATCTTCTAAGTGAGTTCCCTTTCCCAAGCAAACCCTTCTCTGTCTTTTTACAGTAATGTGCTCATGCAGTACTTGTCCTTCTGCAATTGACTTATTTCACTCAGCATTACGTCCTCCAGGTTCTTCCACATTGTGAGATGATTCGTGTATCCCTCATTTTTCTTTATTGTAGCATAGTATTCCACTGTGTGCATATACTATAATTTGTTATCCACTCATCAAGAATGTCTATTTTTATATTTGATATAATTTAATAAAAAAAGAAGACCATTTTTCTTGTCTTTATATAAAGAAAACACATATATTTATGGGCAAGGATTTGGTGGGGGTAAAGAAGCCCATTCTTGAAAATACTCATTAGTAAACTGCACAGTACTGACACACATGTCTACCCTCAAATGATCATTATTAACATCTTATAAGAGGGAACAACAGATCATGCCTGATTAATATGAGTAGATTTAATAAAGACATCAAAACCCAAGTATATACACACCTGATAATTAGGGATTTCTAATCGAATACAAATGAAAAATCAAAAAGTTTTCAGCTTGAATTACACTACAGGTGTGTTATTCACAAGTAAAACATGTATCTCAGGGTTAGGCAAAATAAATTTCATTTTTTTACACATTTCATTTTACTGGTTAATATTAAGTTATATTGGTATAAAATGGGGTCATACATTATACTTTTTTACCATTTGGTTTAATTCATAGCAGCTTAATGATTAAAATGTGGTCAAATACTATTAATGAAGGAAAATCTCTCAGATAATAAATTATACTGAGCAAGAGACTGTACAATTTGATACTCAAACTGAGAATTGAACAGGAACTCAACGCTTTTAAATGCTATAGTTAAACATGATGAATGTTTCTCTCTATCCATCCATAGCACATCCCTGCAAATGAAGTTCTGGTCCTGAAACTGGAACCTTGTCACTCTAGTAACTCCATCAGAGATGGGATGTTTTGTCTGAGTTGGAGTCTTACAAAATTAAGTGAAGAGCAGACATGCTTCTAAGTGTGGCTTAAAGCTGTCAAATTTTTCTCACAGTTAGTAATATTAACTGCATCACTAAAAGAAATGAGGGGTGGGGGCAGTGGTGTGTCACTGGTAGAATTTTCGCCTTCCTTGTGGGAGACCTGGTTTCCTTTCCCAGTCAATGCACTTCATGTGCAACCACTACCATCTGTCACTATAATTACTGCTTTAGCAATGGGCAAGCACACTCTCTCAAAGGGCAACCCACTCTGTGTCCAGGTAGGTTTCATGTAGTGAAAGCTCAACTTTGAATGCATGTGGAGACTCTAGCCCAAATCTGGGTTCTGCTACTAGCTGTGCAGACCTGTCAAGTTACCCCATCTCTTTCTGTCTCAATAATTAATATATAAAATAGCCAAAAAGTGTGGATTAAATAATCTACCCTGTCCCTAAGAAAGGAGCTCTGGTGGTGTAGTGCCTAAGGCATTTGACTGCTAACTAGAAAGCTGGTGGTTCAAACCCACCAGCCACTCCTTGGAAGGAAGATGGGGCAATCTCATTCCATAGTGATACCGCCTCAGAAACCCAAGGAGAGGTCACTATGAATTGAAACCGACTTGACGGCATGAGTTTGTTTTTGTTGTTCTTGTTGGACCCTAAGAAGGCTTGGTGGTCTAATGGTTAAGCACTCAGCTGATAAGCAAAAGGTTGGTGGTTCAAATACACTAGCTTCTCCATAGGAGAAAAGACTTGGTGATCTACTCCCATAAAGTTCACAGCTTAGAAAAATCCATGGGTACAGTTCTACTCTGTCCGACAGGGTTGCTATGAGTTGGCACCCACATGACATACACCACACTGTACAATGTCCAATACACAATAGGTTCGTATCAGGAACAAATTCAATCTGAATTTAATAGATTGGAGTATTGACCATGACCCTGATTTTAGAGGGATTAGGGAAGAGGATAGCAGTTAATTCTGGTGCCCTGTGTACCAATGTCTTCCCTACCCCCCAACCATGGCTCTAGTTTATGTTCTGGGGTCACATGGTGTGGGAATCCTTACCCAAAAGGACATCCTTCAAGAATGACTACTTGAGGACTTCCGGCAAGATGGAGGAATAGGCAGACAAGCAACACAGACCCTCTTCAACAAAGAAAAGAAAAGCCACTTGACAGAGATATAGAAGATAATCCTGGAGCCCTGAGTTTTGAAAGGAACTATACAGAAGTGGATTAGGCACCAACTAGTTGAAAAACCTGAATGAAAACAATGAATACAGAGATGGTCAGAGCTGCAGACTGTCAGCTACTCTGACGGGACCAACAGCCTGGATATTTCCAAGTGGTGTTGGGACCTGAGAATTGAACTAAAGATCAGCCCTAGTCCCCAAGGGCTTCAGGGATGACTGCACTGGTGGTCTGTGTCTAGAAAGGGAAACAAAAAGGTGAAAGACAATCTGAGCTGTTGACTTTCCACTGCCAAAAGGGAGCAGCCCTTTTGATGGTTTAAAGGCAGCAGCCATTTTGGATATTTAAAGTGACCAAGGGCACAGCCATTTTGAATGTTTATAAGCGAAAGCCATTTTAGATATTTAAAGTGACTGAGGGTGTAGCCATTTTGAATGTTTACAAATGGTGTCCATTTTAGATGTTTAAAGTGACTGAGGGCACAGTCATTCTGAATCTTTACAAGTGGCAACCATTTTGGATTTTAAAGTAATAGCATTCTCATTTGGATTCCAGGGACCAAAGAATGGGCTCTGTTGGCAAGGTTGACAGGGACATATGAGAGTCTGACAACAGGAAAGGAGACAGATGGTGAGTGTATAAGTGCTGTCAACTAGTGAGTAGAGGAGCACAATACCTTGCTTGCATAGATAACATACAAATAAAACAAAGAAAACGAAAATTGTGGGCATGTCACTCCAACATAAAATCACCAATTAAATATAAACACCAAAATGTCACAATGCCTCAGAGACAACAGAGCATCACAGTCCATACAAAGAAGCAAGATAAATCAGGAGAAACAAGGGGCCAGGATACAGAACCAAAACACATTCCTGAGGAAGATGCGGCAATGGAACTCCTTGATAAGGAATTCAAAAGATTTACATTTAAGTATCTTCAACAAATTGAGAGACAGATCAAGGAAAACACATAGAAAACCCTACAACAATTTCAAAAGACAATAAAAGAACAAAATGACAAAATAAATGAAAAATTAGAAATGATACAAAATCTACACACAGAAATCCAGAAGATTAATACTAAATTTTCAAAAATATGTAACACACTGAATAGGCAAAGGAGCAGAATTGAATCAATAGAAGACAGAATTAGGGAGATAAAAGGCAAATATCTGAACAGTTTTTTTGAAAGAGATAAATCAGAAAAAAGATCAGAACAAAATGAAGAGAGGTTCATGTGGAATACCATCAAAAGGAACAACCTATGTGTAATCAGAATTCCAGAAGAGGAAGAGAAAAATAAAACCACAGAGATAATTGTCAAAGATTTGTTGGAAGAGAACTTTCCTGGTATGATGAAAGATGAGAATATATCCATTCAGGACACCCAAAGAACCTCAAACAGGATAGGCCCCAAAAGAAAATCACCCAGACATATCATCATCACACTTACCAAAACCAAAAACAAAGAAAGAATCATTAGAGCAGCATGGAAAAAACTAATAGTTACCTACAAGGGGCAACCAATAAGACTAAGCTCAGATTTCTTGAAAGAAACCATGCAGGCAAGAAGACAATGGGATAGTATATATAAAACCCTGAAAGAGAAAAATTTCCAACCAAGAACTACGCACCCAGAGAAACTGTCCCTCAAATATGATAGTGAAATTAGGACATTTCCAGATAAGCAGAAATTAAGGCAATTGGTTAAAACCAGACCAACCTTATAAGAGATGCTAAAGGGTGCCCTTTGGACAGAGAAGCAACAACAACTGACCATTAACACACATGATGATATAACCCAGAAACCAACCCAGCTATGGAAGTATCCAAAGTAAATAAGCCTACAAGATTGCAAACAGGAAACCAGAAACATCAATTAGCAAATGAGGACAATTATAAACCAAAAAAAAAAAAAAAAAAAGGAAACAACTGTGTCATTATAGAACTTCTAGATGGTAGGGAAGTCAAGACAACTACAAGATAGAATGGACTGATCTAAACTTGGGGAAAAAACTGAAAAGTACAGGGTAACCTCAAAGAAAAATGACAAACATTCACATCAAAATAAAAAAGAGGACCACCACAAATATTTAGCAAATACTAAATAGCAATGAAGAAAGTGATAACACGATTCATAAACAAAACAAGCTCAGCATAGAAAATTATATGGAACAAAGAAATTGAGGAGACAAAAAAGCACATAACAAAAATGACAGCAACACATTCATATTTGCCGATAATGACATATCTGGCAAGGGACTTATCTCTAAGATTTATAGCGGAAGAGTGGATGACCAAACTATGGTACATACACATACTGGAATGCTATGCAGCACTGAAGAATAATGTAGAGTCTGGAAAACACTGCATAATATGGATGAACTTGGAGGACATTATGCTGAGTGAAATAAGTCAATCACAGAAGGACAAATATAGTATTAGTTCATTGTTGAGGAGGGTTAAGGAAAGGTTTATATATGGAGGGAAACTTTCTTTGTTGGTTGCCAGGGGTGGGAGGGAAAGGGAGAGAACACTGAAAAGAAAAAAAAAACAAAACATTGATCCATGTCACTTTAGTTTTGTGTATTTCACTGTACATAAATTATATTTCAATAGAATGCATTAAAAACAAACAAATAAAAAAACAAGAACAACTACTTGAAGAGGTAAGAAACAGACACAGACACACCTGACTCAACATCTACTTCACTGAAACAATTAATTTAATTTCTATAATTTTGGAGGTGCTTTTCCTCAATCATTGAAAAAACAGTAAACTTTTAACGGTAAAGATGTCCTCTTCTCCTCACCCACTACCAGAGCAGTTAAAATCAAAATTACTAGAGAGATTTCTGCTTATGGAAAATAAAGTAGAGAAGCAAAAATAGTTCTCCTTAAAAATTCAAATGTGTTAAAGGGAACAGAGGTAAATACTAATTCATAGACAATCCTGTAATAAAAGTCATAACAATAAGCTAAGTGTGGATACATAGATTGGCACACAAGCTGAATAGGTGTGGGAAAGAGAATGGGACTATACCCACAAATATGTATAGGTTTGACAGAGAATATTTCTACATACGTGCTTACATAAGATGCAAAAAAAAAAAAAAAAAAACCTAAAATGAGAGTGTCTTTGAGAAGACATTTCCTTCTATTCTACCTCTCTTTTTTGTGCTGTTTTTGTCAATACACTAACTATTTACATTGTCCTCTCTGGATAATGATCATCTGGGAGGGCCGCATTCACCCAGAGTAGCTGTAACAGTTCATTACACTTGTTGTCCTAGCCTTTAGAACAATCGATAACCCCAAATGAAGAGTAATGGTTATTATAAAGCCAAATACAGGTTGATGATCCTTCCTTACTGATATTAAATTTGCCTGCTGCTTCCTGCATATCTGTCTGCCACTGCTCTTGCTTCATTCAGCTGCATCCCTTTCCTGGAAGAATTCACAAGAACACCTTGTTATTATGAGAGCCTCATGCATAGCCTCTCCTGAGCAATTCATTGAGGATAACTTGCTTCCACACCATAGTTACTGGCTTTATTTTTGTCTCTAAGATGACTCACAGATGAAATGTACCTGGTATTTAGTGATTTACCCACTGCTTTCAGTTATTTGTAATCAAATATACCCATGTCCTTTTTTTCCCTACTTCCAAAAGGCTTACCAAGCTCCAAGCTCACTGCCATTGAGTCATATCTGACTCACAGAGACCCCACCTTGGGTTTCCGAGGCAATATCACTACAGAAGTAGATTGCCCAACCTTCCTTCACTATTAACAATCCTGAGTGTAACAATTACATTCTAATCTCACTCCATTACTAACAGGAGCAAAAGAAAATAATCTTAAATGTCACACATCCAAATTTTCAGCCACTCAGTCATGAAATATTTACTGAGTATCAAGTTAATATGAAAGGTAACATGGAGTAGAGGTAAGATCTTAAAAGAAGGAAAAAGCAAATAAATTGATTTGAGAATCAGAAAGACCTAAAACTTGAATTCTGATCATGCCATCTGGTATCCTATGACAATGGAACTTCAGGTAAGTAAGTTCTTTGCTTATAAAATGAAGTGGATTTTATTGAGCTTCTAAGATGGTTGTAGAATAGAGAAACACATGCAGATAAATCACCGCACTATGGCTCCTACTCTTCATTTTCTCTATGTGAATATGATATTCGTCATTCTAAGTAACTTCTACATTGTAATTTGGGTTTTATAACTAATATATAGATTAGTTATATATATATTTTAT
>NW_006921828.1:2235149-2244386 GCF_000298275.1 Orycteropus afer afer | reverse complement strand
TCGGAAACCCAATGAGGGGTTGCTATGAGTTGGGTCTGACTCCAGGGCAGTGAGGTTTTTTTTTTTTTGTCTCTTTGTTTATATATACACATACATATATATATTTACTTTTATTGTGGCAAAACATACACAAGACATTCATCAACATAACAACTTACCATTTACAACTCAGGGACATTGACTACATTTTTCATGTGGTGCCACCATTACTGCTATCCTTTTCTAAAATACTTCACCACTGTTAGCATAAACTCAATGTCCTACAAATAAAAGCTTTCCCTTTCCCCCTCGTTACTACCCATGGTAACCACTCATAATATTTAGTGTGTGCGCATACACACACACACGTATGTATCTTTTGCTTATAACTATTTTTTCATACAACTCATTGATTTTAAGTCAAATCATTTCAAGGATTTTGCATAATAGCCAAACTATAATTCACCCTGTATTTTACATAGTCTTGGGGATTTTATTAACCCAATCTTCAATTAGTCCTCTAGTATCCAATTCATAATCAAAGGGACTGACAACTTTTTAGTACCCAAATCCTTCAGATTTTTCAATTTTGTTTTCTTTGGTATTGTCAGAAGAACGTGAACTATGTACCAAAGATTTCTTAGCTCTACGTTTGAAGTTATGTGAACAAAAACATGGCATTTAATCATCACTGAATCCCATTGTTTTCCCTTTAAAACTGGCTTGAATATACTTTGGAACACTGTTGTTGTTGTTGCTATGTGCTGTCAAGTCGAACCCAACTCATAGCAAGTCGTCCTTGAAGGTTTCTGTGGAGGTGTCACTATGGAAGTTGATTGCCCAACCTTCCTTCCAAGGAGTGGCTGGTGGGTTTGAACCACCAGCCTTCTGGTTAGCAGACAAGTGCCTTATGCTACCAGACCTCCCCTTTGGATCATTAGTGGTAAATAAATGAACACCTTTCTTCTATAGATATTTTTAAATAGTGTTTACATTTGCAATTGGCATGAAAGTTCACTGTAGGTAACAGATTAATTTGTTAAGTTCCAGACATTTTTTGAATCTATAACTTGATTCTGAGTTGATTTGACTCTTTTCCCTTGGTGAGTTAATCATATAATTACAAACTAGTAGATTATTTTATGCAAGAATATTGTTCGACAAATTAGGTCACTGTCATTTATCATTACCATTTCTTTTCAAAACATATCAAATTTTATGATCTGTTAACACATGTCTCAGTGTATATCATTTTATTTCACTCAAATGAACATTATGAATAATTGCAAAGACTTAATCAGGAAAAAATTAAAATTCATTGTTAAGTACAACTATGCAGATCTGCAATGATTAAGACCATATAACAGCAGCAACAGAAAATGGTAAATTTTATAAAGGGCTTTCTTGAGAAGAGAGGTGTAGACTTATTTGGAGTCATGACTCTTAAACAAGCTGGGACATCATATTATCCCTACCTGTCATTGTTCATATTTGTTAATCTTATCATCATACTGGGATGAAACAATAAGCTGTTTTATTGGTGTTTGTTTCTTATATACTTCTATATGCTCTCTACCACCCATCAGTTTATCATACTGTAGTGGTTTACATGTTCCTGTGGTGCTGGAAGTTACATCACTGGCATTTCAAATACAAGTCACCCATGGTGGACAGATTTCAACAAAGCTTCCAGACTAGGACAGATTAGGAAGAAAGGCCTGGCAATCTACTTCTGAAAATTATCCAATGAAAACCTTATGGGTTACAATGAATATTTTCCAATATAGTGCTAGAAGAATAGCCCCCTAGGTTGCAAGGCATTGCACAATGGCTGCAACAATGGACTCAAGCATAACAATGAATGTGGAAAATGGAATAGGACCATTTTCATTCCATTGTACATGGGTTCACCGTGAATTGGAGTCAACTCAAAGGCAACTAACAACAACAAAATGACAATATGCTCTATCTCTCTCCCCTTTCAAACTCATCAAGTACATAAACAGACCTGATTGATTCCAAAGGGGGTAGAAGCCTGATAATCATGAGAGTATCAGTTAAGATTTTTTTTTTTTTAAAAGCAAGATAGCTCTAAACATATGGGTTCTTTTCTGTTTTTCTATTTTAGGGACCTCCAACCTCCCTGTAAAAGTTATGGACAAGGGGAAATGAATAATAAGCTGTACTATAATTATAGATGAGAACCAATTGGTACTTTCGTAATTACTAGGCTTCATTCATGCCAGCCCACACCCCTTCCCAAGCAGCATCTCTCTCTAAAGCCACCAAAAGCCACATCAGGATATGGTTGTTACAGCAGAAGATGACTGCACAAAGGCGGGGTGAATTCACATGATGCTCAAAGTGCACAGCAGTTGGCGCTTTACATTAATTAGCTCAGTATATTGCTAGAGCTCAAAGGAATCCTGGGACTCTCCTGCTGAATTCCCTCATTTTACAGAGAAGAAAACACAGGCCAGAGCAAGTAAAATGACTTATCCAGATCAAACAACTAATAAATAGCAGAGCTCACACATCACCTTTCTGCTTCCTGTTCTCCCTGACTACTCTTCACTTCGTTTCACTACTTGATAGCTTTTACTTTCTCATTCTCTGAGAGCAGCACCTAATCATGGACCTGGTTTGTAGACTACCTAAAATTAAGAGTTTGTTTACTGATAACTGGGAGAACTCCATTGACATTAATAGTATATTCCTCATTGCATAAGCATGTCTCATGTAAAATTGGTACTTAATGCTTGTTCGTAACACCTGTATTTGCATTTTGAGAAATTCTTGCTCAATTCTTGTATGTGAATCCCTGTATTTGGAAGGAGATAAATGGGTTAAAATTTACAAAAGTAGCCAGTACATTGCTGTGGTGTCTCTAAGAATGATTGAACAGATTTTCCTATTAATTTTAAGGATTTACTGGGGTTGGGAAGGTACATTGCATATCTAATCAGGGAGCAGTAACTAAGGGGCAATAAAAACGAGACATTTCATCAGCACTAAATATCAGGAAAATATACATACTAAAGAGAACATGTGAACCAAAATGGATATTTAGAAATAGTTATGAAAATATATACATTTAAATGGTCATAGTCAACTAATGATAATGAAAAAAATCAACCTCCATAAAGTAAAAGAAGTTCTTTGATATGAGTTAATAAATATGTAAGTTAGATGCACACACACACATAAACACACATACACACATACACACACATATATATACAGAGTTCAGTATGAAGCAATACCAATTCCAACAGTCTGGGGTTAATTTTAAATAAAGACTCAAAAATGTGTATTTAAGACATGAAATATCTCATTTATCCCTGCTTATTTCAAATCATAATGAAAATAAGACACATAAAGCTTGCTGGTGATGTCCCAGATTGTATAATCCTATAAAAGACATTAACAGAAGATTTAAAAATCTAATTAAATTTTAGAGTGCTAATAATGTCACCATAAGGCCCATGTAAGCTATTATCTACATTAATAAAAATTAAATTCAGACTACATCCATATCTGGATAATAATATACCTGGTTTCAAGGTCACTCTTATTTCCTTACTTAAGGATATTTCTTCTCCTTTGTCATGCATATAATTGATTAATTATGAAAGGGAAAACTTAATCCCTTCTCTTCTATCTTCTTATTCTTCTAGGCTATGGGAAAGTGATTAAGTAACCTTTCCAATTTGGGAGGTACAGTTAAAACCTCAGCCCCTCTTCTTTCTACCTTACTTGCTCTCCCCATGGCAGGAATATATCTGTAATCTCTCTTTCTCTTTTTCTGAGACAACTTGAATGTTGCGCTCACTTTATGTTTTTAGCCACCATATGGTAAGTAAGGAAGACCAACCAAACAGCTGCAATCAAGGTAAGGAATTTGAGCTTCTTTCTGTAGCCAAGGGAGAATCACAAATAGGATTCAGCCTGTGTTACAGAAAGGCCCTGATATTGGAGATGAACTTTAGGAGCAAGAAATTGAAGTCAGAGAGAATAATTAGGAGGTGATTGCAATAGCCCAGGAGATAAATTATGGCATCTTAAACCCAGGCAGTGGCAGTAGTGGTACAGAAAGGAGAAAAGAGTAAATAGACGATGTTTTTTCATACATTTTCTTAAAGAGTTTTCAGGTTGTTAGTAAGTGAACAACATAAAGTGTTTTCACTTTTTCGAAATCCACCATAACTGTGATGAACTGAAATACAGAATAGCATAAAACAATTATGTAGGAGTCAATTTTAGTGCATAAATTCCTTACATACATGCGACTGTATACCCACACACATGCACTTAAATATATAGAGAGAATCACACACACAGCTATTCAAACATGCAGAGCAAAGAATAAGGATATAATCACCACTGTGTTGTAAACAAGGAGCTCTGGTGGCATAGCAACTAAAGCTGCTAACCAAAAGGTTAGCAGTTTGAACCCACCAGCCACTCCACAGGAGAAACATGAGGCAGTCTGCTTTGGCAAAGATTTACAGCCTTGGAAACCCTATGGGGCAGGCAATTCCATTTTTGTCCTTCAGGGTTTCTATTAGTCAGGATCAACTCGATGGCAGTGGGTTTTTTGTTGCAAACATGTGGGTAGATATATGGCTTTCATGGCAGTACTTAAATTCTCCTATTTATTGAATAAGGGACATGTGGTATGCCATACAGAGATAGAACTGTTCTTTCAGGGGTTTGATACTCTCTGATGTGCCAGCTTTTTCTGTGTTGTTTAATAATGCTGTAAAGCATCCTTTAAATGTTACTGACCCATTGAGGTAGAACCATATTTCTGCTGTAGTAGACGCTGGCCATGGCTCCACTCAAAATAAAAATATCATTAAACCATGCCACCATTTAATTGAAACTGCCATTTTTTAGTGTCTTCTGGATCTTCTTGCAAATGAAACACCAGCAGTGGCTTCCTCATAAAGTAATTAAGTGTAACTGATCATATAGTAAAGAACACACTAAAAACCAAACTTGCTGCCATGGAGTCAGATCTGACCCATAGCAACTCCTCCTTGGGTTTCTGAGGCAGTATCACTACAGAAATAGATCGCCCAATATTCCTTCCAAGGAGTGGCTGGTGGGTTTGAACCACCAGCCTTCTGGTTAGCAGTCAAGTGCCTTAGGCATTATGCTACCAGAGCTCCCCCCACCTCAAAAACAAAACAAAACAAAACAAACACCCTAGGTTATAGTTAATTTAGAGGTTAAGAGCCAGACTGCCTGGCTTTAAGTCCTGGTTCCATTTCCTTCTAAGTTGTGGAAATTCTTAAATTTCTTGCCTAAATGTTCTCTTTTTCCAAAGGACATAATACATGAGTATATAATATGAATATGATAAAATTGTATGTTAATGAGCAAATTGCCAAGCATTTTTTTTCCATGGTGCCACTGGTGGTTTTGAACTGCCAACCTGTAGGTTAGTAGACAAGTGCAAACTGGTATATGATATGTTTTATATATATGATGTTGTTGTTACGTGCTGTTGAGTCCAACCCGACTCACAGCGACCCCTCCTTGGGTTTCTGAGGCAGTACCACTACAGAAGTAGATTGCCCAACCTTCCTTCTGAGGAGTGGCTGGTGGGTTTGAACTGCCAGCCTTCTGGTTAGCAGTCAAGTGACTCAGGCACTATGTTACCAGCGCTCCTATATATGATGTATTAATATATAAAACCTGGTTAGAACATGCCTGTTATGTTGTAAGCACTAAAAAATTATTTTTGCTACTATTTTCATTGTTGTTGTTGTTAGGTGCCGTGGAGTTGTTTCTGACTCATAGTGACCCCGTGCACAGCAGAACAAAACACTGCCTGATCCCACGCCAGCTCCACGATCCCTGCTACACTTGAGCCCATCATTGCAGCCACTGTGTCAATCCATCTCGTTGAAGGTCTCCCCCTCTTTCGTTGACCCTCCACCCTACCAATCATGACATCCTTCTCCAAGGAATTTTCATTAGTATTATTATTACCATTTTGCTGTGTGATCCTGGGGAAACCTAAAATAATATGATAATCAGTTATTTTCCATGAACAAGAAAGATTTAAGATTTTAGGTTTGACTGTCCTCATTAAGCAATATGTCTCTCTAGGTTAAGTAACAAAGACTGAGTGACACTAGTGTTGGCAATAATTGTAGAAGGACAAGAAATAAACCTCAGAGAAGACAAAGCATCTGCCTTTCATAGGTGTACAGCTTAGCAGTGAGAACAACGTGGTATGTTTGACTGATATAAGCAAAGTGATGTGGAAGACAGAGAAAGGGCTTATTCAGACTCATTCATTTGTTAGTGGTGAAAAGAATACTCAGGAATCATGTAGAAATGGTCTGAATTTCAAGTTCACCTCTTACCTGAGGTGAGCTACTTATCAGAGGTTAGCTACTTAACTCCTCTGAGTCTCAGCAGTGTAGCAGTGTACTACACGACAGCCAAAGCTCTGATGCCAGATTGCACATAGATTCTTTCTTCACTATGTGTGTGTGAGCAAGCTCCTTGACATTTCAATGCTTCTGTTTCCTCTTCATAAAATGTCTCTAATAGTACCCACATCATATGGTTGTGATGAAGATCAAATGAGCTACCATGGGGTGGGAGAACAAAATTAAATACTATAATCAGCGTATAGTAAGCACTCAAATATATTTTAGTGTGATTGATAATAAAGTAGTATTGTTCCTGTCCTATATCCTTGTGTGGCACAAAACAGTTTCCACTGCCTACAAATCTAAAGGTTGACAACAGAACCTCCTAGGGGCACCAGGGAAGAAAGGCCTGGTGATCTGCTTCCATAAACATTACAGCCAAGAAAACCATATGTAAGAGCTCTTCTCTGTAGCACATGGGGCCAGTGAGAGGAGGATCTGTCTTGACAACAGTGGGTTTATTTTTTAGCTCTTCTTGCTGTCCTGGGATTTTGACTGATACCCAAATTAAAAAAAAAAAAAAAAAAAAAATCTTAATATACTAAAGCCAAGTGCTAGATCATTCCTGAAGAACTAGTAAATGAGGAAGTCCCAAGCAAGGTCTGCCAGTTTTGGACAAATTGCTGAGAGGGGCTTTACTGCAGATTTCCACTGGGAAAGATATTAGCAACCTGTGCACTCACTCCTGCTTCCAATACATCAGGAGTCCAGAGAGAACGTACCAACTTAAGCCAAGTGATGGAGACTCCTGGAGACCTTAAGCACTGGACTTACAGTCTGAAAGCCTGAATCCACATTCCACTTCAACCACTCATTTGCTTTGTGACTCAGGATAAATTGTTTACTTCATTGAGTCTCAGGTTCTCTTTTGCAAAACAACATAAGACAGTGGCATTACTGTTGATGTTGTTCTCCCCTGAAATAGTCCTTGCTTACCTACCACATGCCACCCTACAAATCTATGACCATCACAAACAGGAAATTAGCCAAAAAGAAAGAAAAATTAGGAGGTTCTGGTAGGATGGCAGAATAAGCAGACAAACTATACAGACCTTCTTCAACAAAGAAAAGGAGAACCAATTAGTACAGATACAGAAGATAATCCTGGAGCCCTGTGCTTTGAAAGGACGGATACAGAAGTGGACTAAACTCCAACTAGTAGAAGAACCTGTATGAAAACACTGACAAAGGAGACACATGGAGCTGTGGGCTGTCAGCAATCCTGGCAGCATGGACAGCTTGGATATTGCCAAGCAGTATCAGGACCTAAGTATTAACCTAAAAATCAGTCCTGATGACCAGGGGCTACACAGAAGACTGCACAGGTGGCTGATGAATAAAAGGGGAAGCAGAGATGAGGGAGATGGGCTGAGCTGTGGACTTTTGCCTGTCCGGAGGGCACAGCAATTTTGAATGTTTAAAAGCAGTTTGGCCATTTTGGATATTTAAAGCAACAGCATTCCCTCAGATTCCAGGGACCTAAGAATAGGAACCACTTGCTAGGAACAGCAAGGACATTCCAGACACAAATGACTGGAAAGGTGTGATATTCCCCTTATTATTCTTAAAACCCACACACTCTTGGTGAAGGGAGGTGTGGCCATCCCTCCCACCCACCTTCTGGGCCAGCAGGAATTCCATCCCAGTCTGTGTGCTCTGATACAGGAGCCTGTGTGCCCTGCCCAGTTTTTTTTTTTTTTCTTTTTTAGTTTGCTTGTTTTTGTCTATTTAAAAATTATTAGTGCTCTATTACTCTTTTTGTTCCATCATTTTTATTATTATTCTTTATTCTTCCTTTTCCAGGCTCTAGTTTTCAGCTTCTACTCTCTTCCCTGTTCCTGGTTCCCATTTTATTCTTTCTTATGGTTAACCCATTTACTTGTTTTTCTATTTTTGCATTTTTCCCATTTTTTTCTTCACTATTCTCCTACTTTACCTCTTTCCTCTTACTGTCCAATTCCCAGATATTGAGGAGTTTTTGTTGTTGTTGTTTGTTTCTTTTCTTTCTTCCTTTTTTTTTTTTGTGTGTGTGTGTGATTGTTGCCATGTGTTTATGTGGTGTGTTTTTTTGTCCACTGGCTATTACTTTTTGATGGTTTTTCGATCACTGTTTTTGTCTAACCTGGTGGGAGACAGCAAACATGCCATACAACACAAACACACCCACAACTCCTGCAGCTCCACTTACTGAGTGAGAGGCACCACTTCCTTCTCCACCAAGTGGCCAATGATAAATGACCAACAAGAAGAGCCTGACTCACCCTTAACTGCTCTTCACAAACAGTTAGCAGAGATCTAAATACAATAATGTCATAATGTCTCGGAGACAACAGACCATCACAGTCTACACAAAAAAGCAAGGAAAAGTGGTAGAAACAAGGGAGTAGGATACAGACCCAGAACACATCCCTGAAGAAGAAGAAGCATTGGAACTCCCTGATAAGGAATTCAAAAGAATTATATTTTGATGTCTCCAAAGGATTGGAGAAAGATCAAAGAAAACACTGACAAAATTAAGGAAAACACAGACAAAACCTTAGAACAATTTTGGAATAAAATACAAGAACAAAACAACTAAATAAATAAATAATTAGAAGTGATACAAAATCTACAGATAGAAGTCCAGAAGATTAATACTAAATTTTCAGAAATAGATAACACATTGAAAGGGCAAAGGAGTAGAATAGTATCAATGGAAGACAGAATTGAGATTGAAGACAAATACCTGAATACTTCTTTGGAAAGGGATCAATCAGAAAAAAAATCAAAACAAAATGAAGAAAGCCTAAGGTTCATGTAGGATACC
>NW_006921828.1:2212001-2233733 GCF_000298275.1 Orycteropus afer afer | reverse complement strand
TATGGACCCAATGAAAAAGCCCCCAAAAAACATAAATCAGACGTTAATAGAATTGAAAAGGCAAATAGATGACCCCACAGTAATAGCAGGACACTTTAATACGCCATTTTCAATGAAAGATAGAAGAACTGGAAAGAAACTCAACAAAGACACAGAAGAGTTAAACAATAAAATCCACCACCTTGACCTTAGAGACATCTACAGAGCACTTCACCCAACAAAAACAAAATATACATTCTTTTCTAGTGCACATGGAACATTCTCCATGATAGACCATATGGTAGGCCATAAGCAAGCCTTAATAAATTTTGTTTAAAAAAACTGACATACTACAAAGCATCTTCTCAGATCATAATGTTATCAAAATAGAAATCAACAATAGGAAAATCAACCAAAAAAGAGCAAAATACATGGAAACTGAACAACACCTTCATTAAAAAAGTCTGGGTAAGAGAATATAATAAAAAATGAAATTCAAAATTTCTCACAATGCTGTCAAATTAGAAATCAACAATAGGAAGATCAATGTAAAAAGAGCAAACACATGGAAATTGAGCTTTCTTTAAGAAAGACTGGGTAAGAGAAGAAATAAAAAATGAAATTCAAAATTTCCTTGAATCAAACGAAAATGAAAACACAACATACCAAAATCTTTGGGACACAGCAAAAGCAGTGACCAGAACCCAATTTATAGCAATAAATCCACACATCAAAAGAGAAGAAAAAGGCAGAATCAACACTCTAAACCAACATCTCCAACAATTATAAAAAGAAGAGCAAGAAAAGCCTACAGTCACCAGAAGAAAAGAAATAATAATGATTTGAGCAGAAATCAATGCAACAGAATATAGACAATAGAAAAAATCAACTAGAAGTTGGTTTTTTGAAAAAATCAATAAAATTGACAAACCACTGGCCAATTTAACAAAGGAAAATTTAACAAAGGAAAAGAGAATACAAATAGCAGGAAGAAGAAATGAAATGGGAGATGAACCAACTGAAATAAAAAAGATAATATCCAGATAATATGAAGAACGGTACTCCAACAAATTTGAAAATCTGGAAGAAATGGGCAGATTTCTAGAAACATAGCACTTACCTAAACCACACGGACTGAGTTGGAAAAGCTGAACAAATTCATAACTAAAGAAGAAATTGAACAGGTCATAAAATAATTACTGGCAAGAAAAAGTCCTGGCCCAGATGGTTTCACTGGAGAATTTGACCAAACCTTCAGAGAAGAACTGACAGCAATCCTATTCAAACTATTCCAAAACATAAGGATGGAATCCTCCCTAACTCATTTTATGAAGCAAGCATAACCTTGATACCCAAACCAGGCAAAGACATCACTTAAAAGGAAAACTACAGACCAATATCCCTCATGAATATAGATGCAAAAATCTTCAAAAAAATCCTAGCCAATAGAGTCCAACAACATATCAAGAAAATAATTCATTATGACCAAGTGGGGTTTATATCAGGTATGCAAGGGTGGTTCAACATTAGAAAAGCAATCAACATTATCCACCACATAAATAAAACAAAGGAAAAGAACCACATGATCATATCAATTGATGCAGAAAAGGCATTGGATAAAATCCAACACCCATTCCTGATCAAAACTCTCAGCAAAATAGGAATAGAAGGGACATTCCTCAACATAATAAAGGGCCTATACACAACAGCCAGCATTATTCTCAGTGGAGAGAGACTGAACTATTCCCCTTGTGAACAGGAATCAGACAGGGATGCCCTATATCACCACTTCTATTCCACATTTTATTGGATGTCCTAGTCAGGGCAATAAGGCAAGAAAGGGAAATCAAAGGCATCCAAATTGGTAAGGAAGAAGTCAAACTATCTCTATTTGCTGATGATATGATCCTATACCTAGAAAATCCAAGAGACTCATTCAAAAATCTACTGGAACTAATTGAGAGATTTAGCATAGAGGCAGGATACAAGATCAACATCCCAAAATCATTTGAATTCCTCTATACCCACAAAGAGATTGCTGAAAAAGAAATAAGGAAATCAATACCATTTACAATAGCTACCAAAAAAATAAAATACTTGGGAATAAATCTGACCAGGGACACAAAAGATCTGTACAAAGAAAACTATAAAAATCTACTTCAAGAAACCATGAGATCTACATAAATGGAAGAACATACCATGCATATGAATAGGAAGATTGAATATTGTGAAAATATCAGTTGTACCCAAAAACAATCTATACATTCAACACAATCCCAATCTAGATCCCATCAACATTATTTAAGGATATGGAAAAACCAATTAATAACTTTATATGGAAAGGAAAGAGACCTCGGATAAGCAAAGCACTATTGAAGACAAAGAACAGAGTAGGACTCACGCTCCCAAATCTCAAAAGCTACTATACAGCTGCAGTAGTCAAAACTGCCTGGTATTGGTTTAATGACAGATACATAGATCAATGGAACACAATTGAGAACCCAGAAATAGATCCATCGACCTTTGGTCAGCTGATCTTTGATAAAGAGCTGGAATCCATTAAATGGGGAAGAGATTGTCTGTTTTACAAATGGTACTGGAAAAACTAGATATCCATTTGCAGAAAAATGAAACAAGATCTGTACCTCACACCATACACAAAGACTAACTCCAGATGGATCAAAGACCTAAATGTGAAAACTAAAACTATGAATTTCCTCAAGGAAAAACTCAGGGAAAATTCAGGGGCCTTAATATATGGCATAAATAAACTAGCAAGCATAACTCAAAATGCACAAACAGCAGAAGAGAAACTAGATGAATGGGGCCTTCTAAAAGTTAAATTTGTATGTGTTTCAAAGACTTCTCCAAATGAATCAAAAGAGAACCTACAGATCAGGAAAAAATATTTGGTAAAGATATATCTGACAAGGGACTTATCTCTAGAATTTATAGA
Source organism: Orycteropus afer afer (assembly GCF_000298275.1). Lineage (NCBI taxonomy): Eukaryota > Metazoa > Chordata > Mammalia > Tubulidentata > Orycteropodidae > Orycteropus > Orycteropus afer. Next base: position 2,230,798 of record NW_006921828.1, on the reverse strand, counting down.
AAACTCCAATACTTCAATAATAAAAAGACAAATAATACAATTAAAAAATGGACAGAAGGCATGAATAACCACTTCACCAAATAGGATACTGAGGCGGCCAACAAACATAGGAAGAAATGCTCACAATCATTAGCCATTAGAGAAATGCAAATCAAAACAATAATGACATACCATCTTGCCCCAGAACTAGTAGCAAAGTTCAACAAGACAGAAAATAACAAATGCTGGTCAGGATGTGGAGAGATTGGGACTGTCATACATTGCTGGTGGGACTGTAAAATGATACAACTACTGTAGGAAGCAGTATGACAATTCCTTAAAAAGTTGGAATTAGAAATACCATTTAAGCCAGCCATTCCATTACTAGGTATATATCCTAAAGAAGTGAGAGCCAGAACAAGAACAGATATCTGCACACCCATGTTCAGCGCAGCACTATTTACAACAGCCAAAAGATGGAAACAACTCAGGTGCCCATCCACAGAAGAATGGATACTATGGTACACACACACAGCGGAATTCTATGCAACCTTAAAGAATAATGGAGAATCGGTAAAACACCACATAACATGGATGAACTTGGAGGACATTATGCTGAGAAATAACTCAATCACAGAAGAACAAATATTGTATAAGTCTGTTATTATAAAAAGTCAAGGAAAAGTTTATATATGGAAGGAAATTTTCTTTGTTGCTTACCAGGGGTGGGAAGAGAAGAGAGGGAACACTGTTAGATAGGTAGAAACAAGTATTGATTTGGGTGAAAAGAAAAGTAATATACCAAATGTGAGTGATCAACATGGTGGCATTGAGGAAGAGGAAGACATAGAGAGGTGCATGGGAGGTACAGACAACAAAAATGAACCCTTGTGCACATACAGTTCTGTGTTGTCAGTGAAGGCAAAGATGGATATACAGGTAGACAGGTGGGTAGACAGGCTGAAATATTAGGTATGTCTATGCAGGGGTGGAGCTCTGGTAGCATAGTGGCTAAAGCACTTGACTGCTAACCAGAAGGCTGGCGGTTCAAACCCACCAGCCACTCCTCGGAAGAAAGGTTGGGCAATCCTACTTCCGTAGTGATACTGCCTCGGAAACCCAAGAAGGGGTTGCTATGAGTCGGGGCCGACTCGACGACACATAACAACAACAACAACATGCAGGGGTAGTGTGCCCATGACCATGTATAGGGTTGGCAGACAATGTTTCTACAAGTGCATTTATACGTTCTATAAGAATTCCCAGGCATATAGTAGAGTTGATAAGGGGCAAGGTTATAGTCACTTCTTGGTCACAGCCAGCTACCCAGAGGGAGCAAGTAGTTGGACCTGTGGGTTCAGGACCATAGTTGCAGGGAACATCAAGCTCATTTGGCATAACATACTACACAAAAACATTTTCCCACTTCCTACTTTGGTGAGCAGCAACTGGTATCTTAAAAGCTTGCAAGTGGCCAGCTGGAAGCAAGAATGTGTCTCTCCTCATCTAGAGCAAAGAACAATGAAGAAAATCAAAGACATATGGAAACAATTAGTCCAAGTTACTATAAGACCAGAAAAACTAGATGGTGCACAGCTACCACTGTCAAAAATTCAGAGGGGGATCTATGTAAAAGATCCTGGATAGACTGGGAGAACAATGTGGAACAAAACTCAAAATCATTAAAAAAAAAAAAAAAAAGAGGACGAAGTTTGCTAGTCTGATAGACCTGGTGGAACCACTGAGAATATGGCCCCTAGCTGTCCTTCAGGTCTGGAATTGAACCCATTCCTGTGGCTTCCAGTCAAACAAAAGAGCTGAACATTTACAATAGGTAGATATACTTCTTCATGAGATCAATCATGGGAGAACAGAAGGGCTCTGTGTGCACAGGGAGACAGCTTGGGGGATAGGAGTGCAAGGACACAGGGAAGATGTAACTATAGGGAGGAAGTGGGAGGGGAACTGTTGCATTGTGGGAAATTGCAGTCAATGTCAGCAGACAAAATGTATGTGAGCTGCTATATGGAAAGTGAATTTTCTCTGTAAACTAACACCTAAATCACAATAAAATTTTTTTTAAAAAAAGGAAAGAAAAATTATACTTCTTTCCTTAGGCCAGTAAGTCTGAGTTAACGTGGCTCTTTCCAACAGCTATAGCAAGGAACATTTCCTTCACCTGCCTTAGCCCCTCAAAACACATTTAGCACTGTCACTTCAGAGTAAAAAAATGATGTGAGCTCAACCCACAAGATGCTGATAGCATGAAGCAAAACATATGCTGATGTGACTCATCAAAGTATCAAACCTAAGTATACTTGGTGTGTTTATTTATAGCAGGAGGTGTTTTACACTCAGAGAGACAAGCTTCAAATCAGATTCTGAATTCAATTCAAGAAGCGAGGGCGAAGGTATGAATGAGCTGGAGGATAATGTACTGGAAGATGAAAGTTTACTGAATTCGAGTGAAAGGAATCAGGGAGAGAATGAGAAAATAATTGGTATGAATAAGATCAATCCTTTAAGAAAGATGCCAGTTAAATGGAACAGTGACAAAACTCCCTAAAGCTCTGGAGGCTATGGAAGAGAAAAACCTGTTCTGTATTCAAGTCACATTAACATCACATTTGTTTATCTTTGCACCAGCATGCTGTGGCTCATTTTAACATATGCACCTCAGTCTAGTTGGGTGCATGAATAAAACAGGACTGTGCCACAGCAGAAAAGTAGGGGCCTCTCTCTCTCTCTAAGAGGTGATAAAGCACAGGAAAAAGAAAAAAAAAAAAAAAAAACTTCCATTGATCAAATGTCTCCTTCTTCCCTGGCTAACGCAGTGCATTCACGTGGGTCTCTCCAAGGTCATGGGGCATTGTGAGATTCATATCACCAGGTAGAGCTGGCATAGTAGGAAAGCATGGATTTAATAACCCAAGCAAAATCAGAATAGGAAATACAGTTTTTCACCATTCATTTCTCCACTCAATCACCATAAAGCAGAGTGTCTCATTCAGTAGAGTCACCACTGTGTGCTATGGAAAAGAGAAAGAGAGGAGAGAAAGTCACCATCCTCAAGGATCTTACACCTCAGACAAGGAGACAATTTTGGTTACCCCATGACTGTGAAAAGTCTTTAGTGTATATTTGGGGCAACCCTGAGTGTGAGCAGAGAAGGATATGGTGAGAGAGGTGGGTTTTGGAACTTCCAAGCAAATATGCACAGGTAAACCACTTGCCTTCAAGTCAAATCTGACTCATGGTGCCCCTAGATGTGTCAGAATAGAGTTGTGCTTCACGGGGTGTTCAGTGGTTGATTTTTCAGATTTCTTCTAAGGCACCTCTGGCAGGGCTCAAACCACCAACCTTTCGGTTAGCAGCCAAATACTCAATCATTTGCATCATGCAGCAGGAAGAAAGGTGCTAATTTTAGAATGAACAGGCTCTAGGAGAAGTTGAATATTAGAGCCTTGCAAAAAGAAATGTAAATGAAAATAACTCAGTTATTATTATCGTTATTACTCATGAAGAATTTAGCAAAAAGTAAAGTAACTGTCAAGTCTTTGGGTTTATATTTGAAAGCCTATGCTTAATTTCTAGAGATAAGTCAAGCAAAGTAAAGAGAATTGCAAAACCCAAAGAAAACACCTTCTACTTTGCTAAAAATAGTAAAAATTTTCAGACATAAAAACATAGAATTATTTTGAGAAGTTCCCCAAAATCCCACTGCCCTAGAATTGTTTCTGATTCAGAGTGACCCTATATGACAGAGTAGATCTACCTGTCCCATAGGGTTTCCAAAGCTGTAAATCTTTCCAAACTCACAACTTTTATCCCAGGGAGAAGCTGGTGGGTTTGAACCACTGACCTTTCAGATAGCAGCTGAGCACTTTAACCACTGCACCATAAGGATTTTTTGTGTTGTGTTCTACAAGCATATTCCACTTTTGAAGATCTTATATGGATCTGATTATTGCGTAAGTTGACAACAACTCTTTCATTTTTAAAATCTTTAAATAATAACAGATTTCCATGCTATTTCAATGGTACTAGGGAGCTCTAGTAGAGTAGTGCCTAAGGCACTTGACTGCTAACCAGAAGGCTGGCGGTTCAAACCCACCAGCCACTCCCCGGGAGGAAGGTTGGGCAATCTACTTCCGTAGTGGTACTGCCTTGGAAACCCAAGAAGGGGTCGCTATGAGTCAGGATCGACTCGATGGCACATAATATAATAACAACAACTCTAACTCACTGCTGTTGAGTCAGATCCGACTCACAGAGACCCTTCCTTGCGTTTCCAAGGCAGTATCTGTACAGAAGTAGATTGTCCAATCTTCCTTCTGAAGATTGGCTGGTGGGTTTGAACTGCCAGCCTTCTGGTTAGCAGTCAATGCCTTAGGCCCTATGCCACCAGAGGCATTTCTTAGATGTTAGAAATAAGTTTTAATGTCATTTTTTATGTCAGTTTTCCCATGTGTTGCCAATCATGGTAGACATTAATATTACTCTCAATCATTCTGGATTTCCCCTCTATTTTCCAGATTTTTTAAGAACTTTAAATAGTTGTCATCTCTGTACTATTGGGATGTAGTACCTGGATGTGTTGTGATGCCGTGTTAGAGAGGACTCAGAAGTATGTACAGGTTCCCTACTGCTCTGCAGAGATGCTATAAAAAGCCCACAAACACAAATCCTGACTCCAGGCTCCTCCTGGAAGGAAAGTTACCAGGTTGTGATAATTCTATCTACTCCCTCCCATCATTTAGGAGAGCTGATGTTTGAACCTCTGAACTTGGAGTTGAGAAATCTGACCTAACATTGTTAGGATCAGTGACCAAATGAAAATACAAGTAAACTTAACTGGACACTCAATCACATTCAAGGTCTAAGGCCAATCTGATTTTTACCTAGATGAGGGGAAATGGCATGAGAGATATGAGGTGCTAATTATCTAGATAAAATACCTTTTAAATGTACTTTTATCAAGGGATACAAATGCAACATCAATTAGTAATATATTTAATTATGATATTCAAAACATAAAGAAAAACAAACAGAAAACTGTCTTCAATAAAATCACTTAAGTAAAAGAGCAACAAGGGTTATTAGTTGTTAGGTGCCACTGAGTTGTCTCTGTGGACAACAGAACAAAACATTGCCCAGTCCTGTACCAGCCTCACAATCCATGCTATACCTGAGTCCATCATTGTAGCCACTGTCTCAATCCATCTCATTCAGGGCTTTTCTCTTTTTTGCTGATTCTCCACTTTAACAAGCATGATATCTGTGGTAGTTATTTATGTTGTGTATCAACTTGGCTGAGCCTGGTTGAGTGGCTGGGCAGGGGGTGGTAGGTAATTCTCCATAATGAGACTGGCTATCAAGTCCATGGTGGGATCTACCACAAGGAGCTGAGTAGCTGCCTTTGGGATGTGGTCCGGGAGCAGGAGGCAGAGCTGGACCCCAAGGTTGAGGGGCTTTCACCCACCCTCTAGAACCTGGCACTTCGAACTTGGACTTAAAGCCTCCAAATTGTAAGAATAAACTCCTGTTTGTTAAGATCCCATTTGTGGTATATTCTTGTCAGAGAGCACTAGGTAACCAGAACAATATCCTTCTCTAAGGAATGGTCTCTTCTGACAACATGACCAAAGTAGGTGAGATGAAGTCTGGCCATTCTCACTTCCAAGGAGCATTCTGGCTGTACTTCTTCCAGGACAGATTGTTAGTTCTTCTGGCAGTCCATGGCACTTTCAGCATTCTTCCACGACACCACAAGTCAAAAATATCAACTCTTTTGCAGTTTTCCTTATTCATTGTCCAGCTTTCACATGCATATGAGGCGATTAAAAACATCATAGCTTGGGTTAGGTGTACCTTAGTCTTCAAAGAGACATCTTTGCTTTTTAGCACTTTAAAGTGGTCTTTTGCAGCAGATTTGCCTCGGGCAATGCATCATCTGATTTCTTGACTGCTGCTTCCTTTGGTGTTGATTGTGTTGTTGTTGTTGTTGTTGTTAAGTGCGGTCGAGTCGTTTCCAACTCATAGCGACCCCATCCATGCACAGCAGAACGAAACACTGCCCTATCCCGCGCCAGCCCCACAATCCCTGCTATACTTGAGCTCATCACTGCAGCCACCATATCAATCCATCTCCTTGAAGGCCTCCCTCTCTTTCGCCGACCCTCCACCCTACCAAGCATGACATCCTTCTCCAGGGAATGGTCCCTTCTTACAACATGACCAAAATAGGTGAGATGAAGTCTGGCCATTCTTGCTTCCAAGGAGCATTCTGGCTGCACTTCCTCCAGGACAGATCTGTTAGTTCTTTTAGCAGTCCATGGTACTTTCAGCATTCTTCGCCAGCACCACAACTCAAAAGCATCAACTCTTCTTCGGTCCTCCCTATGCATTTTCCAGCTCTCACATGCATACGAGACGATGGGAAATATCATGGCTTGTGTCAGGCACACCTTAGTCCTCAAGGAGATATCCTTGCTCCTCAGCACTTGAAACAGTTCCTTCACAGTTGACTTTCCCAATGCTACACGTCGGTGTTGATTGTGGAACCAAATAATATGAAATTTTTGATAACTTCAATTTTCTCTCCATTTATCATGATGCTGCTTATTGGTCCTGTTGTGAGGATTTTCATTTTCTTTATGTTGAGATGTAATCCATACTGCAGACTATAGTCTTTAATGTTCATCAGCAATGCTTCAAGTCATCTTCACTTTCAGCAAGCAAGATTGTGTCATCTGCATAACACAGGTTGTTAATGACTCTTTTTCCAATCCCAATGCCTTGTTCTTCTTCATGTAGTCCAGCTTCTCGGATTATTTGCTCAGCACACAGATTGAATAAGTATGGTGAAAGGATACAAACCTGACACACTCCTGATTTTAAACCATGCAGTATTCCCTTGTTCTGTTCAAACAGCAGCCTCCTGGCATATGCACAGGTTCCTCATAAGAACAATCAAGTGTTCTGCAATTCCCATTCTTCTCAATGTTATCCATAATTTGTTATGATCCACACAGTCGAATGCATTTGCATAGTCAATAAAACACATTCTTTGCTTTCAGCTAAGATCCATATGACATCAGCAATGATAGCCCTCTTTCCATATCTTCTTCTGAATTCAGCTGGCATTTCTGGAAGTTTCCAGTTAATGTACTGCTGCAACCATTTTTGAACTATCTTCAGCAAAAGTTACTTGCATGTGATATTAATTATATTCTTTTATAATTTCCACATTCTGTGGGATCACTTTTCCTTGGAATGGGTAAAAATGTTGAACTCTTCAAGTCAGTTGGCCAGGCAGCTGTCTTCCAAATTTCTTGCGATAGACAAGTAAATGCCTCCAGTGCTGCATCCATTTGTTGAAACATCTCAATGGGTATCCGTCCATTCCTGGAGTCTTGTTTCTTGTCATTTCTTCAGTGCAGCTTTGACTTCTCCCTTTAATACCACTTGATCATATGCCACCTCCTGAAATGGATGAACACTGACCAATTTTTTTTTCTCTACAGTGACTCTGTGTATTCCTTCCATCTTCTTTTAATGTTTCCTGCATCATTTAATATTTTTTCCATAGAATCTTTCAATATTGAAACTCCAGGCTTTAATTTTTCTTCATTTCTTTCATCCTGAGAAATGCCAAGAATGTTCTCCCTTTTGGTTTTCTAATTTCAGGTCTTTGCACATTTCATTATAATAATTGACTCTGTCTTCTTGAGGTGCTCTTTGAAATCTTCTGTTCAGCTCTTTTATCTTGTCATTTCTTCCATTTCCTTTAGCTACTCTCCATTCAAGGGCAAGCTTTCTGACATTCAGGTTGGTCTTTTCTTCCTTTCCTGTATTTTTAATGACCTTTTGCTTTCTTCATGGATGATGCTTTTGATGTCATCCCACAATTGGTCATTGGTGTTCAATGTGTCAAATCTGTTCTTTAGATGGTCTCTAAACTCAGGTGGGATATAATCAAGATCATATTTTGACTCTCATAGAATTGTTTTAATTGTCTTCAGCTTCAGGTTGAACTTTCATATGAGCAGTTGATGATCTGTTCCACAGTCAGCTCCTGAACTTGTTTTGGCTGAAGATACTGCACTTCTCCATCGCCTCTTTCCACATATGTAGTCAATCTGATTCTTGTGTGCTTTATTTGGCTAAGTCCATGTGTATAGGGGCTGTTTATGTTGCTGAAAAAAGGTATTTGCAATGAATAAATTGGTCTTGCAAAATTCTATCATGTGATCTCCAGTGTCATTTCTATCACAAAGGCCATATTTTCCAACTACCAGTGATTCTTCTTCATTTCCAACTTTTGCATTCCAATCACCAGTAATAATCAACGTATGTTGATAGCATGTTCGGTCAATTTCAAACTACAGAAGTTGGTAAAAACCTTCAGTTTCTTCATCTTTCACTTTGGTGGTTGGTGCGTAAATTTGAATAATAGTAGTATCAACTGGTCTTCCTTGTAACCAAAAACCAAACCAAACTTACTGTGTCGAGTTGGATCCAACTCATAGCAACCCATCCTTGGGTTTCTGAGGCTGTATCACTACAGAAGTATATTGTCCAACCTTCCCTCTGAGGAATGGCTGCTGGGTTTTATCCTATCACTGACAGCATTGTACTTCAGGAAAGCACTTGAAACATTCTTTGTGACAATAAATGCCACACGATTCCTCTTCAATATGTCTTTCTCAGCATAGTAGATCATATGATTATCTGATTCAAAATGGGCAAAAACAAGTATATTTTAACTCACTAATGCCTAGGATGTTGATTTTTATTCATTGCATTTCATTTTTTACCACTTCCAATTTTCCTAGCTTCCTACTTCGTACAATTCATGTTCTGATTATTAATGGATGTTTGCAGCTATTTTTTCCCATTTTGAGTCAAGCCCCATCACAAAATGGAGGTCCTGAAAGCTTTACTTCATCCACAAAGGTCAACTCTACTCTGTAGTGGCAGCACTTCCCCAGTCGTATTTTGAGTGCCTTCCAACCTGAGGGCCTCATCTTCCAAAACTATATTTATAGGACTAATTTTCAAAGATATTCATAAAGTTTTCCAGTAATATATCAGACAGTGTTTCATTGATATTCATAATGTTTTCACTGGTCAATTCTTTGAAAAGTGGATGGCCCCTTCCTTTTTCTGAGTCTTTCTTAGTCTGAAAGCTCCGCTGAAATCTATCCACCATGAGTGTCCCTGCTGGTATTTGAAATACTGATGGCATAGTCTCCAGGCTCACAGCAACACACAAGCCACGACAGTATGACAAACTGACAGATGAGTGATGGCAAGGTGACAAAGGTTGGTGAGACATTAATTCATTCATCTGACCATCCACCTATCCATTTACCCAATACTTATTACATGTTAGGCAATGGGGCTGCAATGATAACCACAAACCCTGCCCTGATAAGGCAGGCACAGTGTGCAGGAGTGAGATATGCATTAAAGTTCTGAACTTAGAATTATTTCCCAATTTCTTATGTCAATAAGCCTCTCTGTGATCTCTCCCATAAACACTGTTGCTGTTTATGTTGTTAGTTGCCGTCAAGTCAATTTCAACTCATGGCAACACCATGTGTCACAGAGCAGAACTGCTCCATAGGGTTTTCAAGGTTATGACTTTTTGGAAACAGATTACCAAGCCTATCTTCTGAGGGTGATTTAAAACTGCCTTATGGTTCAAGCATTTAACCATCTGTGACCACCCCCCCCAAAAAAACCTCACTGCTGTCGAGTCAGACCCGACTCATAGTGAGCCCTTCTTGGATTTCTGAGGCGGTATCACTATGGAAGTAGATCGCCCAATCTTCCTTCTGAGGAGTGGCTTTGAACTCCAGCCTTCTGTTTAACAGGCAAATGCCTTAAGCAGTATGCCACCAGAGCTCCCAGGGACTCCTTTATAAAGATTACAGCCAAAAAAGACTCATGGATTAGCCCTACTTTGTAACACATGGGGTCATCATGAGTCAGAATCAACTCACTGACAATGGGTTTGGTTTTACTTTGTTTCCACTGTACTTTCATTATTTGACATTTTATCACATTGTTAACATTATGCCTCACTTAGGAGCTCTGGTGGCCTAATGCCTAGTGCCTAAGGCATTTGACTGCTAACCAGAAGGTCAGCGGTTCAAATCCATCAGCCACTCCTCAGAAGAAAGATTGGGCAATCTACTCTGTAAGTACTGCCTCGGAAACCCAAGGAGGGGGTCACTATGAGTCGGATCCAACTCGATGGCAGTGAGTTACTACAACATATCCACAAGGCAGAGCTTTGTATCCTTTTCATTCAGTGTATTTCATGGAGGTAACAGTGCCTAGAACTAAGTAGTTGTTCAAAAAATACTTAACAAAAAAATTAAAAATATATAAATCTATAGAGGAACCCCTAGTGGCACAGTGGTTAAAGCAATTGGCTGTTAATCAAAATGTACATGGTTCTAACCCACCTGCCACTCCGTGGGAGAAACATGTGGCTGTCTGCTTCCATAAAGATTTACAGCCTTGGAAACCCTATACGGTAGTTCTACTCAGTACAATAGGATGGGTCTGAGAAGGAGGCAACTTGAGGACAGTGGGTTTGGTTTTTGGTTTGGATACAATCTCTGTGAAATTCAGTGCAATGAAGGAACGATAAATGGCCCTGTAGGAGTATAAAATGAGCAATCCTGGAAGAGTTTAAAATGTGTTTCCTCAGGAAATGATATTCAAACTTAATTATCCCTGTTAGTTTATCAGATAAACTATGAAAATCAATATGGTCCTTCTTAGCCTAAAGCGTAGAAGGAAACAAGGTAAGTTACAAATGAATCAACTTATACACAAATTAAAGTGGTTAGTGAAATTAAAACTGACTGCTTAACTAAATGAAAGGAAAAAATAAATAAATAATAAGCATGTAACCACCTTTGCATGTCTCCTACAGAGTCACAGAGCTCAGCCCATAGTATGAAGAGAGGGGACAGGTCCTCCAGCAGATCAGAGACTTTGCATTAATGGGTTGGTTAAGTAAACACAGAAATACATATTTTAAATCAAGCTGAGTGTTTTATGATTAAAGTTACTTTGTAATGATCTCACCTTTACAAATATTTCTTCTTATTGTACTATTGTGATTACTGATGATTTGTATTTTTTGCTATGGAAGCCCAATTAGACTGAAGAGAAAAAAAGCTATTGGACCCATAAGAACTAATGGTAAGATACTACTGAAAGGGCAGTCACCCTGTGCTTAATGGGAGAGAAAAGCACTGAAAGGGGAAAGCATGGGTGGGTGTGAGAAAAGAATAGAAGGAAACTCAGGTGACCTGAAGAAACCCATGGCTCTGCCTGACAAATGAGACCAGAACATTCATTTCCTGCATCATTGCCTACTCAGTGCTGGATGGGTCAGCAGGAATCAGAACGTAACCAACTCATCAATTGCACTGAAGAGACAGGTTTGACAAAGAAACTCCTACCTGCAGTACTTCTGATGAGTTCCCTTTACAAACATCTCTTTCTTACATAAACCTCTTGAAGTAAATTGCTTTTCATAAGTAGTGAGTGCTTTTATGTAAATTTCTTCCCCTAAGTTAATAATTATCAAAAAGGGTCAAAAGGGTTTTCCTCCTTTAGGATACATTTCTTCAGAGACCAAGCATAGATATCCAGTTGGTAATTAAACATGGAATAAAGAAATAGATGCACTCTCCTTAACCATTCCAAAAATATTTAATTTAGGATTCACATCAGTCACACCGAGAAGTAAGTTTCTGAACCTCATACATCAGGGAAATAGTGGTAATGGACATACCATTTCCTGCATGGCACTATTTAAACTACCCAAGTAGTTTAAAATCCATGTAATATGAGTAAAAGTAACCAAATTGGATATTAAAAACAGTGTCCACAATCTACTTTGACTCATAGTGATCCTATGTGTGTCAGAGTACTGTGCTCCATAGGGTTTTCAATGACTGATTTTTAAAAACAGATCACCAAGACTTTCTTCTGAGGCCCCTCCAGGTAGACTTGAACTGCCAGTCTTTCAGTTAGCAGCAAAGCACCTTACCATTTACACCAATCAGGGACTCCAGTTGAATATTACCATGGTCCTAAATTATAGTACATTTTATTTTTTGAACTATTTCACAAAACTCCTGAAATAAAACTTTATGTGTGGTGAGAGAGGAAGGAAGTAAATGACAAGATTATGGTAACTTGACAGGAGGAGGCTGAAAAAAGAAAATACATGATTAAAAATGACACAAACTCCATTTCCATAATGATGCAGAAACATCTGACTTCAGGAAACACTGAATTTCTATTGACGTATTTTCATTATAAACAAGATTTTTCTTGTCATACTGCAATAAATTCTTTAAAGAGCATATTCAAATGTTGTTGTTGTTATGTGCTGTCGAGTCGGACCTGACTCACAGCGACCCCTCCTTGGGTTTCCAAGGCGGTTATCACTACAGAAGTAGATTGCCCAACCTTCCTTCCGAGGAGTGGCTGGTAGGTTTGAACCACCAGCCTTCTGGTTAGCAGTCAAGTACCTTAGGCACTACACTACTAGAGCGCCTGCATATTCAATTAGTAGTTTATTGATATTAGTTACTGGGAAGGTGAAAAAAAGCAAGAGATAGGATGAGGAAGTACTATATTGATAAGAGCCAATTCCAAATTAAGGTTAATCAAAAGTAAAAAATATTCTTTAAAATATCATGTTTTTATAAAGTTTTTACTTATACAAAAAATTTACATAAGATTTTTCCTTAAACTTGAACCCCCCTGTTTTGTGAATTACATACTTGCTGATGATTTCTCAATGGCTATACCGGTCCCTGGGAGCTCTAGTGGAGTAGTGCCTAAGGCATTTGACTGCTAACCAGAAGGCTGGTTGTTCAAACCCACCAGCCACTCCTCAGAAGGAAGGTTGGGCAATCTGCTTCCACAATGATATCACCTTGGAAATCCAAGGAGGGGTCATTATGAGTCAAATCCAACTTGACAGCAGTGGGCAGTGGGTATACTGGTCCCTAAGGAGCTCTGGTAGCTCTGTGACTAAGGCTTCTGACCACTAATCAGAAGGTTAGTGGTTCAAACCCTCCAACCACCACGGAAGCAAGACTGTGTAATCTACTTCCGTAAAGATTTACTGCCTTGGAATTCCAATAGGGGTCACTGTGAGTTGGAATCAACTAGATGGCAGCAGCAGGTTTTTTTTTGTTTGTTTGTTTTATACTAGTCCCTGGCAGTACAATGGTTAAGTGTTCAGCTGCTAAATGAAAGGTTAATGGTTTGAACCTACCCAGAGGCTCCATGGAAAAATGACCTGTTGATCTGCTTCCATAAAGATTATAGCCTAGAAAACCCTATAGGGCAGTTCAACTCTATCACATGAGGTTACTATAAGTTGGAATCAACACAACAGCACACAACAACAAACTAGTCCCTGCTGCCTTCCCATGTTACCAAGTCCCCTAAGCAAAACCTGATGGAGATCTAGAGACAGGGCTTGCCAACCCCCTTCTTGTAGGCAATTACTAGCAATCATCACGCTGCAGGGCTAAGTACCTCTCTGCACCTGCAAAAACTATGTTTGAATGCCACAGCTGAAATCTACTGCAAGAATCAAAATTAAATTTGAACAAAAAAGCTACCCTAATACCTTATTTATTATCTGCTACTCTCCAAAATAGAATATGTGGAGGAGAGGCCCTCAAAGGTTATACTTTATCTTCAGTTTGTTAGAATATTTCCCCATCAAGAGGAGTCTCATTTGGGAACCAATAATATTAGATGATATAGCTATATTTCTCTTGGGTCCTATTGTAAGCAATGCTGCTTCAATCAGATCACACACACTTGAGAAGCTTTTTTTCTTTTTTTTAAAATAAGATATCTTTCCTTTCTTGAATGTTACTTTTGAATCACATATTAATGCATGTGCTTTTTAATGGATATCATATTCCACTGATCAGCATAATGGGCTTCTTGGGCACTTGCTTGAATTTATCCAAATGTTCTGACTCCTTTTACTTAGTTATTACTGGATATAAAATACAGGAACTCATTTTTAACTTCAGATGTACTACTTTGTAAGTGAACTTAAGACCAAGCAAGCAGATAGATAGTGAATGGTGCCTGGAAAACAGAGTAGGCTCACTGCATCATAAGGCACCAATTCCAATCCTGAACTATTAATCAAGTACAGGGTCTCAGACAAATCACTTAACCTTCTTTTAGATCTGTGGAATGAATGGTTGAATATTAAATATATATGTTGTTGTTGTTATGTGCCGTCGAGTTGGACCCGACTCATAGCAACCCCTCCTTGGGTTGCCAAGGCAGTATCACTAAGGAAATAGAGTGCCCAACCTTCCTTCCTAGGAGTGGCTGGTGGGTTTGAATTGCCAGCCTTCCGGTTATCAGTCAAGTGCCTTAGGCACTATGCTACCAGAGCTCCCTAAGATTTTATATATATATGTTGTTGTTGTTGTTAAGTGCCGTCGAGTAGTTTCCGACTCATAGTGACCCCATGCACAGCAGAAAGAAACACTGCCCGATCCCGCGCCAGCCCCACAATCCCTGCTATACTCGAGCCCATCATCGCAGCCACTGTATCAATCCATCTCCCTGAAGGCCTCCCTCTCTTTCGTCGACCCTCCACCCTACCAAGCATGACATCCTTCTCCAGGGAATGGTCCCTTCTTACAACATGACCAAAATAGGTGAGATGAAGTCTGGCCATTCTTGCTTCCAAGGAGCATTCTGGCTGCACTTCCTCCAGGACAGATCTGTTAGTTCTTTTAGCAGTCCATGGTACTTTCAGCATTCTTCGCCAGCACCACTACTCAAAAGCATCAACTCTTCTTCGGTCCTCCCTATGCATTTTCCAGCTCTCACATGCATACGAGGCAATTGGAAATACCATGGCTTGTGTCAGGCACACCTTAGTCCTCAAGGAGATATCCTTGCTCCTCAGCACTCGAAACAGTTCCTTCGCAGTTGACTTCCCCAATGATACACGTCATCTAATGTCCTGACTGCTGCTTCCGTTGGCATCGATTGTAGAACCAAGCAATGTGAATTCCTTGACAACCTCAATCTTCTCTCCATTTATTGTGATGCTGCTCATTGGTCCAGTTGTGAGGATTTTTGTTTTCTTTATGTTGAGATGTAATCCATACTGCAGACTGTATTCTTCAACCTTGATCAGTAGGTGCCTTAAGTCATCCTCACTTTCAGCAAGCAAAGTTGTATCGTCTGCATTATCTCAGGTTGTTAATGATTCTTCCTCCAATCCTGATACGACATTTTTCTTCATATAGTCCAGCTTCTCGGATTATTTGCTCAGCATATAGATTGAATAAGTGTGGAGAAAGAATACAACCCTGACACACTCCCTTCTTGATTTTAAACCATGTAGTGTCCCCTTGTTCTGTTCGAACGACAGCCTCCTGGTCAAGGTACAGATTCCTCATGAGTACAATCAAGTGCTCAGGGATTCCCATTCTTCTCAATGTTATCCATAATTTGTCATGATCCACACAATCAAATGCCTTTGCATAGTCAATAAAACACACGTAAACATCTTTCTGGTATTCTTTGCCTTCAAGAGAAGATGGCAGGAATACACAGAGTCACTGTACCAAAAAGAACTGATCGATCTTCATCCATTTCAAGAAGTGGCATATGATCTAGAACCAATGGTGATGAAGGAGGAAGTCAAAGCTGCAATGAAAGAACTGGCGAAGAGCAAGGCTCTGGGAATTGATGGCATACCAACTGAGATATTTCAACAAACAGATGCCCCATTGGAGGCACTCACTCAGTTATGCCAAGAGATTTGGAGGACAGCTACCTGGCCAACTGACTGGAAGAGATCCATATTTGTGCCCATTCCAAAGAAAAGTGATCCCACAGAATGTAGAAATTATAGAACAATATCATTAATATCACATGCAAGTAAGATATTACTGAAGATATTACTGAAGATAATTCAGAAACGTTTGCAGCAATATATTGATAGAGAACTTCCAGAGGTTCAAGCCGGATTCAGAAGAGGACGTGGAACAAGGGATATCATATATATATATATATCAGATTGTGCAGTTTTTAAAGCACAGAACCCAGTTATTCAGAGAAAAACAATGATCTTCAATACACTCATAAATATCCATCAGTTAGTCCCTTTAGCATAACTTGCTCTGACTTCTTGTTGTTAGGTTCCATCAAGTTGTTTCTGATTCATAGCATCCGTATGTACAATAGAAGAAAACACTGCTTGGTGCTGTACCATCTTCACAATCATTGCCATGCTTGAGCCCATCATCACAGCCACTGTGTCATCCATCTTGTTGAGGGTCTTCCCCTTTTTTGATGACCCTCTACTTTGACTGACTTAAACCAAAAAAAAAAAACACTGCCTTTGAGTGGATTCCAACTCACAGAGACCTCTATACCAAAAATAAACCAAACTCCCTGACTCATAGCGACCCCTCCCTAGGTGTCTGAGGTGGTATCTCTATGGAAGTAGATTGCCCAGTCTTCCTTCCAAGGAGTGCCTGGTGGTTTGAACTGCCAGCCTTCTGGTTAGCAGTCAAATGCCTTACGCATTATGCCACCAGAGCTCCTTGAGACCTATATAGGGTTTCCAAAGCTGTAAATCTTTACTGAAACAAGTTGCCTCATCTTTCTCCCATGGAGCAGCTAGTGTGTTTGAACCGCCTACTTTTTGGTTAGCAGCCCAATGCCTTAACCACAGTGCCACCACAGCTCCTTCTGACTTATTTAGTCATGTTAAAAGTAAACTGAAGAAATGTTACAGAGTAATTCACAAATTATCTTCTCAGAATATTTATTACAGCCGTCTCAAACTAAACAAAGACACAATGACACAAAATATCATTTATAAGTATTTGAATATATATGAGTGATTTCCAAGTATCACCCAGCTAATGGATCTATAGTATGTGTGACTTAATCATTCAGCAAGTACCTTTGCCAACAGGAAACTAAAGAGTGAGCTGGACAATGGACAAACATGATTGGATGCCAAGTATGTTTCTGAAAACATAACATTTATGGTAAGAAAGAAAAATGGCTTTTCAGGTTTATAAAACTTCTGTGTATTTCTCTGAGCTTTGTTTTGCTAATCTCATTTACTTACTGCTAGAGGCTTTTTTCAAGCGCTAGTTTTCACATTCCCAAGGCTAAAACTAAAAAATTTACTTACAAAGATTTTTCAAAAGATACTGCTTTTATAACAGTATGGTTGTTGTACTAAAGAGCAGGTGAACTTGAAGGTCTGAGTCCTCATAACAGAGCTGAATGCCTCGGGTGTTGGAAATGGAAGCTGATGCCCAGGCCCTCCAGGAGAATGACTTCAATATTTGCCCCTATTTTATTACTCTCTTCTCACAATCTCACCCACTCCTCTTCACTAGCTATTTAAACCAGACAGGGCTTTTTCCTCTACTTTACAATGACACATACATACACACACAAACACACATCACTTCTCATAAAAAGGAAGAAAAATCAGATGAAAACATTTCAAATTAACATAGGATATTTATTTCTGCTTTATAGCTCTTTCACTAATACCTAAAATTTTATCACACTCCCATGAGGAAACTAAGTGGGAGATACAGCTATATAAAAGTGTTTACATTATAAATAAACCAAATCCAGAGGATTCTGACTCACATGACCCCAATTGGGTTTCCAAGGTGGTAAATATTCAGAGAAGTAGACTTCTCAGTCTTCATCCTGTGGAGTAGCTGGTGGGTTTGAACTTCCAACCTGGTAACCAGTCAAATGCCTTACATATTGTGTTACCAGGGTTCCTAGATTATAATATTAAGTAAAATAAAAGCAGTAGATTAAAAAGGGGGTTGATTTGCCAGATCCTTTAGAGCAGTAGTTCTCAAACTTCAGTATACCTCAAATAACCTGGAGAGTCAGCTAAAAAATTCCCAGTCCTCCTGGTTTCTAATTCAATAGGTCAGGGGCTTAAAAATGTGCATTTCTAACGGTAAGGAAATGGTGCTGGCCTGAGGCCCACCCTTTGGGAACTTCTGCTGTAATGCACTGATGCTCTAATGCAATGGTTATCTTAAATTGTCTAAAACTCCCCAGGAATAAGGAGTTCTGGTGGTGTAGTGCCTAAGGCATTTAACAGCTAACCAGAAGATTGGGGGCTCAAACACACCAGCCACTCTGCAGAAGGAAGACTAGGCAATATACTTCCATAATGATTTACTGCCTTGGAGACCCAAGTCAGAATCTACTTGATGCCAGAGTTTTTGGTTTGTTTTTGAGGAATGATATGAACTGTAGATTCTAACTCTACTCCCAGAAAATTTTAAGTAAACTGCAGGAATCTGTTATTTTAACAAACAGCTCACAAAATTCTAGGGAAGGCAGTATAGGAATAGGGTGACCATTGCCATGGGCTAACTTGCAATAGCCTAGATGACACTTGCTGGCTCAGTGTCCCGTCTGGTGCGTGCCCATTTTCACTCTAAAAGGTGGAATTGAAGATGATCTATTCACCCTGTCTGTGCACTATATCTGAGAACCATAAATTGTTGTAG
The DNA here is from genome assembly GCF_000298275.1 of Orycteropus afer afer. Classification (NCBI taxonomy): domain Eukaryota; kingdom Metazoa; phylum Chordata; class Mammalia; order Tubulidentata; family Orycteropodidae; genus Orycteropus; species Orycteropus afer. The sequence continues at coordinate 2,212,202 of NW_006921828.1, read as the reverse complement.
AGGTTCATCACATCAATATAGCTTATACCTGAATACCTGTTGCCACTCTGCCCAACAGTTGAGAGCCAGGGCTGTAGACTACAACCTCTATTCTTTAGCCTGGCATTGCTATAACTGCTGAGCAAGTGTCTTCTGAGATTTGGTATTTACTTCACAGAGTCATCACTTTCTGCTTTATTTTTTTTTTGCCAAACAATTTTT
>NW_006921828.1:2198137-2211871 GCF_000298275.1 Orycteropus afer afer | reverse complement strand
ACAGTAAATGTGAGCAAGCACCTAAGAAAGGGTCAGAAAGTCTTTGACTTTTGAAGGTCAATACAACTTAACTGCCAAAAAGGAAAAAAAAAAAAAAAATAGAATATAAGTTGGGCAAAACAATCTGGCTGTAGGCATGCCATGACTTCATTCAAAATCTACTGCCATCGAGTCCATTAATAGGAGAGAATAAAACTGTCCCATAGCATTTCCAAGGCTGTAAATTTGTATGAAAGCAGACTGTCACATCTTTCTCCTACTGAGCGGGCTGGGGGGTTCAAAGTGCAAATCTTTTTGGTTAGCAGCCAAGTGTTCTAACTACTGCACTACAGGGCTCCTTCATGACTTCATAGGTTTTAAATATAATTAAGTGTCCATTTTGATGCTGGGAATGACTCTATATATGCAAAGACTAAAGTATAAAGATACTTTTGGATGGCGATTTATTTCCAGGATTGCCATTAACTCCACACATTCACAAAGACTCTACCTTAACCTTTCACCACACTTATTCAATCTGTATGCTGAGCAAGTAATCTGGAAGGTGGACTGTATGAAGAAGAACACAGCATCAGGACTGGAGAAAGAATCATTAACAACCTGTGATATGAAGAGAGCACAACCTTGCTTGTTAAAGATGAAGATGACTTGAAGCACTTACTGATAAAAACTAAAGAGTACAGTCTGCAGTATGGATTACACCTCAACATAAAGAAAACAAAAATCCTCTCAACTGGACCAACAAGCAGCATCATGATAAATGGAGAGAAGACTGAAGTTGTCAAAGATTTCATATTACTTGGTTCCACAATCAAAAACAATGGAAACCCCAGTCAAGAAATCAGATGAAGTATTGCACTGGACAAGTCTGCTGCAAAAGATCTCTTTAAATGCTGAAGAACAAAGATGTCTCTTTGATGACTAAAGTGTGCCTAACCCAAGCCATGGTACCTTCAATTGCCCCATATGCATGTGAAAGCTGGACAACGAATAAGGAAGACTGAAGAATAAATAGTTCATGCTTTTGAGTTAAGTGTTGACAAAGAATACTGAAAGTACCATAGACTGCCAAAAGAACTAACAAATCTGTCCTGTAACAAGGGAAGCTGGAATGCTCCTTGGAAGTGAGAATGCCAGACTTCATCTGACCCACTTTGTTCATGCTGTCAGATGGGCCCATTCCCTGGAAAAGGATATCATGTGTGGTAAAGTGGAGGGTCAGTAAAAAAGGGGAACACCTTCAATTAGATGGATTGACAGTGGCTGCAACAATGGGCTCAGGTATAATAAGGATTGTAAGGCTGGCACAGGACCAGGCAGTGTTTTGTTCTGTTGTCATAGGGTTATGTATGAGTCAGAGACGACTCAATGGCATGTAACAACAACATTTACCTTGACACCCCTGTCCCCATCTCCCATTTGCCAGTACAAATTTCTCAAATCTTTAAAGATACAGGTGTTTAAGCTTCATGCTTAAAAATTTCCCAAAATATATACTAAAAAACATTTGAATCAAAATCATCCAGGAAATCCATTTCAAAACCTCTTTAGGCAACCTGGTGAGGATTTTCAATCAGAATGCTTGGGAATGGGCCCAAATATTTATGTTTCAATCAATATAGAGGTGACATTCATGCACAAAACATTTTTTAGGACTTCCTCTGTTAGAATTTCCTTTTCAGTTGCTTTTAAGTGGTTTGGTCCTCTGAAACAAAATATATGGATACAGAAACTTTAGATTTGACAGCAACTATATGTTTTAAATTTCACAGTATAAAGAGTTTAACATGAAATGTAAATTTTTTTTGCAGCAAAAAACTGTCTTTCATCAGATTGTTAAAAAATGATTTAAATAATTAGCTCTTTTAATGGACATGATTTTACTTTACATTACGTTACTTTAAGCAACTTTAATGGAGTACATTTCTAGAAACTTTTCTTCCAAAATATATAGCTGTTACTGATTTATCCCTTATGCTTAAGTGATTTCCAAGGGGGGAAAACTATGAAGCAGTCAATCCAAATATCTGATAAGTAAACCACAGTCACCCCTCTCCTCTCTGGAACCAGCATACAAAATCCACAATTCTTAAAATGTATCTTAGCACTTTAGTAACTAACAGGAACAACGGATATGACAATCAGAGGAAAAATGAGCAAAATTGAAAGATGAAGGAATATTCATTATAACATCTCTAGTAATCTACATTGAAGCAATCATTTTACATAACTTAAAAGGGTTCATATAGATTCTCTTCCTCATCTTAACATATGGAATAAAAGTTTAGACTTAGCAAGACTTTATTCTACTACCTGACGGAAATGAAATTTTACAAGAGGACCTCTGAACTCCAAAACCATCAATTTACACTTCTGAAAAATCAGTTTTAAAATCATCTAGCCAATTCCAAAGAGTTGAGAAGTATAGTTCCAAAAAACATTCTCAGTACACGTATTTATTTATAATCTGACAATTTATGGCCACATATTTATAAAAAGGGAAAAATATATAAAGCTGCATGAAACAAAAGATGGAAGAACTCACTGCCGTTGAGTTGATACCAAGTCATAGCAGCCCCTCCTTGGGTTTCCAAGGTATTATCTTTATGGAAGTAGATTGCCCAGTCTTCCTTCCAAGGAGTGGCTGGTGGGTTTGAACTGCCAGCCTTCTGGGTAGCAGTCAAATGCCTTAGGCACTACACCACCAGAGCTCCCAGACCAGAGATTAAAAATTGGAAAAACTGGGTGTTTACACACACACACACACACACAGGCAGTTAGATACACACGCAGACGCACACACACATATATATATGTGCACACACATACACACATAAATACACAGGAGGGCTTTGAAGGCTATATCTCCACCAAGATTGTATCCTTTTACCATATTCATTCAATCTGCATGCTGAACAAATAATCTGACAAACTGGACTGTACGAAGAAGAACATGGGCTCAGGATTGAAGGAAAACTTATTAACAACTTGAAATATTCAGAGGAAATAACCTTGCTTGCCAAAAGTGAAGAAGACTTGAATCATTTAATGATGAAGATCAAAGACTACAGGGTTCAGTACGGATTACACCTCAACAAAAAGCAAACAAAAATCCTCACAACTGGACCAAGGATTTCATTTTACTTGGATCCACAATCAAGGCCCATAGAAGCAGCAGTGGAGAAGACAAACAAGGTTTTTCACTGGGCAAATCTTCAGCAAAAGACTTTTGTAAAGTCTTAAAGAGTTTTGGAAAGTGCTAAAGAGCAAAGATGTCACTTTGAAGACTAAGGTGTGCTTGACCCAAGCCATTGTCTTATCAGTACCCTCAAACAATGTGAAAGCTAGACAATGAATAAAGAAGACTGAAGAAGAATTGATGCGTTTGAATGATGGTACTGGTGATAAGTATTGAATGTACTATGGACTTTTAGAAGACTGAACACATCTGTCTTGGAAGAAATAAAGCCAGAATGCTCCTCAGATGCAAAAATGGTCATATTTTGTCTCTCATACTTTGGTCATGTTATCAGGAAGGATGAATCCCTAGAAGAAGAATATCATTCTGGGTAAAGTAGAAGGTCAGTAAAAAAAAAGGGGAAGACCCTCAATAAAATGGACTGACACAGTGGCTGTGATGATGTGAGGATGGCACATGACTAGGCATTATTTTGTTCTATTGTACACAGGATCGCTGTGAGTGGAAACCGACTTGACAGAACCTAACAACAACATCTCCTCCAAGCTCTGAAGATCACAAAGAATATTTTTATAATACCCTGTGTCCAATTCATGCTAGAGGCCAATCAAAAGTTTCTCTAGATGGATTCAGTAAAATGATAAAAATCATGGGGAAAACCCACGAGGAAATGACATCTTTTCTGCTACATAGAGTATCCCCTGCCTCATCTTTCTAGAAAAGCCATACCCTAAGAACGCTAATCAGGGGCCATTTCCTCTGGTATGCTTTCTCTGACTCCATGTGTCACCTTTCCCATCTCATTTACCTATCCCTGCTAGAGCTCCATACAACTGTTTACCTACATCACTGATGGCCCTTTGTACCTTATCTTCCTCTGTACATTTTGAGCCATTACAGACTAGGGGCCATGTTTATTTAATCTGCGTATCCATAACCTGAACTGCATTTCTGCCTGGTTTATAATAGGTATGAGCTCAATAAAATGTCAGTTGAATTAATGATTGTTGAAATATTCAGCAGAAAACATTGGCCAAAGGATGAAGCCATAACTGGCTCCAGCTATGGCTCTCTCGAAGCAATTCAATTCTACTCAATCTAATTCAATTCAACTTTACTCTGCAGACATTTACTAAAGGCCTGGCCTTTGCCTGTAAATAGAGATATAAACAGTTTTTTGACCAGCATTATCTCTTTTATTGCCTTAATACTCTACTTTGCCAATAAAAGCACAGTTTAGGTTGACAACCAGAAATTAATTACAAGGGGTAGAAATCATAGTGTGTTCCAGCTTTTGTAGGAAGAATATACAAGGAAATAAATATAAACTGTTTTCTCCATCAATTCATAGAAGTTGTATACATAGACATATGTTTATGTATAACATTTTTTTTTTTTTTATTACCTGCTCACCTTTTTTTAAGTGGGCTTTTTTGAAAGAGGCATATCCACTGCATGTAATGACTCTTTCTCTTAGCATCTAGAATAGTACTACAATAGCACTAGTACTCCTTGGGAGAACTGAGAACTTTGTCACTCACATGATTTTCTGTGTTCTGCTGTTCAGATGAGGAATCCCAATTAAGAAAATCACTAGTGTCTCTTCCAGAATGCATGCAGTCATGTATTGATACATAAGTTTTTCATAACTTACCCCCACTGACTTGGTAATTAATTGGTAAAATTAATGCTGTTTAACAGTATAAACAAACCATGGGTATGATTCAGGGGATTCTCTTTAGTATCACTCTCTTTGATTTGAATTATTTAGAGAATGAGTTCAACTTTGCACTGGACACGTCTAGTTACTAGAACAGATTTCAGAGGGCACTATTGGGAAAGCCCCTTCCTTGAGATCTTTTAAGATCTGTCTCCAGGTTTGAGAGACCTCTGCACAAAATAATGGATCATTTCAAATGCATCTGATCACAAAGATTTTTGGGATATAAAGAGGGTTTTTGGGGGACCATTAGAAGCATGAACGAAAAGTGTAAGGGGGAAATGGGAGTGGTGGTCCAAATGTATTCACTATCACATTTGAGGGAAGAATGGATGAAAGACCCTGAGTTCATTGCAATATTGTCTGAGAAAAAGAAAAGAATTGTGTAACAATGGAGAATTTCCGCAATTCAGATCACCACAAGAAGTTGTACTCATTGGGAGAAATGGTTTGATTGGAAAATCTTTAGTATTTCTTCAATACCTAAGTTTCAATGATTCCACGATAAAGAGTACCAATAAATCACCAGACTATGATCTTGCATTTCCTGAACAATTACCTTCAGTATTCCTGTGTAATATCCCGCTTAAGTATTGCATCAACCCAGAGCAGGGATCCTTGTTTAATTTAAGCTGTTCTCTAGTAATATTCACCTTATGTGAGTTACATGAATACTACAAGTTCTTTCCCAAATCAAGATTTTGTACATGGTTGTCCCTTCACTCTTTCCATGCCTGGCTCTTTCTCATGCTGAGGTCGCAGCTTAGTGCCACATCCTCAGAGAGATGTTCATTGAATATATCCTAAAGTAGGTACTCTTTATTCTCTATTTCAGCACCCCAATAACTACATAATATTAATTGCTATTTGTTATTATTAATCAGATTTTATCTCTTTCTTCCAATACAATATGAGATTGCAGGGAAAAAGATTATGTTTGTTTCCCCCAATGTGGTACAGTGAATTACTTGGTGTGGCTCTCTTAGCCATGGTCTTTGTGACTCCCACCAGATAACTCAGTAGAACTATGCAAATGCAAGGTGCTTGTGGCTTACCAAAGGGATTGGAACCTTGTTAGTAATATAAATAAGGTACACAGCACCTTTAAGTAAATAAGGTGTATGGGACTCTAATATGGGGATTGGTCAGTTTTGCCATTCCGCTAGGCTTGAAATGAGCCCTCCTAGAGGCAGAGGGGGGATATCACTGCCATCAAAAGAGAAGACCCAGAGATGGAGTGAAGTGGGTCGTTGGTTCCTGTGCCGGACCTCCTTGGCAGAGAGATGGCAGAGACGACCGATGAGACAACTAGCAGAGAAGACTAGCAGAGGACCTAAGAGGCCGAGACAGAGTGCCAGGCTTACTAGCCCATGGAGCGAGAAAGCTGAGTGACTCCGGGCAGGAGGCTTGCTGGTGGAGTAGGGTACACCTAGGTGCCCCAATCAGCAGAGCCAAAAGAGCTTTGGCCCTGAGCAGGGCAGAGGCCAGGCTGAAAGGCATGCCTAAGGAAGCATGCCTGAGGGCATAGCAGACGGAAGACTGGCCTGATCAAAGAACTGTATCCTGAGCACATGCCTGAACCTGAATTGTAGCCTGTTACTTCCCTAATAAACCCCATAATCATGAGCATTTTCTGTGACTTCTGTGTAACCATTGCAACAAATTATCAAACCCAGCAGAGAAGTAGTGAATGCCGTGAGAGGGACAATTGGTGTCAGAATTGATATAAAGGCTGGAAGGTGGTGGCATGTCTGGCTTCGTAGGAATAAGCCTTGGGCTGTTGAGGACGGAGACTCTGTTTCCCCCTCATGAGGTTGAAGGAAGTCAGACGATGCTGCTTCCATGTCCTTTTTGCAACCAATATCTAGCATAGACAAGATGCTTGATAAATTTTTACTGCATGTGTGATTTCATGAGTACAAAAATAGAAGTAGGAAAAGAAAGGGAAAAAGGAAGGGAGATTTAGGTCAGGTTACTAAAGGTTTAACCAATGATAGATATTTACTTACCCAAATAATGCTAGTAACAGTGAGTTGAACTCAACTGGGCTAGTTCTGCATAAGTGCATCAGAAATGAACAAATATAATGGCCTCAGTATTATTTGGCTCATTGCCTATGCAGTGAGAGACAGTGACTAATCTTTCTAGGTGGTTTGTCACTTGGAAAACATTGCAGATTAGCTACAGCCAATTAGAAAGATTAAATATCTAGGTCCATTTCTTAAGATTGCTATCCAATACAGTTATATCTGTATTTTCAGTCATCTGACTTTAGGGCTCCCATTGTTGTGACTTCTGAAATAATTTCCTTGCTTAGTTAATATAATTTAGGAACAAATATCCCTTCTTCAGGAAGTCTTCATTGACCAGATCATTATAAACTCTTCTAACTCTTTATATCTTTCCTATATAATAATAAAGTTGTATGTTTTGAAAATCACATCAATTTAGATATCCCTGAGCTTAGTGTGAGGTGCTCTGGTGGTACAGTGGTTAAGACATTCGACTGCTAAACAAAAGGTCACTATTTGAACTCACTAGCTATTCTTCAGGAGAAAGATGAGGCAGTCTATAAAGATTTACAGACTTGGAAACCCTTTGGGGCAATTCTAGTCTATTAGGTCATGATGAGTTGGAATCGACCAGAAGACAGTGGATTTTGTTTTGGTTTTGGTTGGAGCTCAGTGTATGTCTTTCCTCTCTGTTGACAAGGGTCAATAGACAATAGTGTCTATAATAGTGTCAATAGTGACAAGGGTACTGATTGGCACATGGTATGGATCCAATAAATATCTGTGGATTGGATTACTTATAATTCCTCTTACCAGGTTCATAGACTTCCTCTTATTTTTCTTAAAAAATATATTACAGACCATCATAAAAAATTATTTTTATAAAATACTGAAAAGTAAAGATGAATGTACCAAAATCCCCTTTTCAATGTTCCACATCCCATTCTTCTCAGAGAAAAAGAATTCTTTTTCAGAATTTATTCTCTGTATTTAAAAATAAATAAATAAAAAGCACCAAACCAGTTGCCTTGGAGTCACTTCTGACTTATGGCAACCTCAAGTGTGTCAGAGTAGAGCTATGCTCTGTAGGGTTTTCAGGGACTGATTTTTCAGATGTTGATCACCAGTTCTTTCTTCATCTTTGCATGCATATACATACAAATACATGTAAAGAGATGTTTATATTTTTATCTCATTTATTTAATGAAGAGCATCATAATATGCATATTGCTCTGTATGATGCTTTTTCCACAGACATGCACATGTTTTCATATCAGAACATATTTTTTACCTTATAATTTTAGTAAGATTATCATATTTCATTACAAGTGTGATATCTTACTTTTAGACCACTTTCCCTGATGATAACTGCATTATTTAAAATTTTCTTTTATGATAAACAGAGCTGCAATGAACACTCATGAGTGTTTTCTTTACTCACATATTTAATGCTTTTGCATGATAAACTCCTAGAGAAAAAAGAAAAAAATGCTAGGTCAATATATTTTCTAAAAATATGTCACATTCTGAATGGAAATCTCAACTGAGACACTTGGTATCATGATCCAATTCTAATTTTCATGAGCGACTTCAGAAACCCATGAGTTGTTTAGATGATCTTGTAGTATAATTTGAGCACATCTGCTTTTTTCAGTTATTTTGTGCTCCAGAGGGAATGAAAACATCTCAATTAAAAGAAATATAAATGTTGAAATAACAACCGGAAAAAAAAAAAAAAAAAACCTGTTGCCATGGAGTCAATGCTGACTCACAGTCACCCTACTGGACAGAGTAGAACAGCCCCATAGGGTTTCTGAGGCTGTAATCTTTAGGGAAGCAGACTGCCACATCCTTCTCCTGTGGAACAGGTAGTGGGTTGAAACTGCTGACCTTTAGGTTAGCAACCAAGTGCTTAACCACTGTGCACCAGAGCTCATGAAATAACAACACAAATAGGATAATCTAAACATTCTTAGCCCTTTTCAAAACCTAATAAGGATATCCTACCCATAGAAACAGTTATGAGTAAATCATTGTTAAACATAACACACCTCTGTTGTTATGTGCCATCAAGTCCGACCAGACTCATAGTGACCCCTCCTTGCTGGGGCAAACTAATTGAACACTTTTTGTTTGTTTAGTTTCTTTCTTTTCTCTTTTAATTTTCTTCTGATATGAACTGACACAGCAAACAAAAAGAAACATTCATAAACAATGATGTCTTCTAATTATAAGGACATAAACTATTCCTTTTATGAGCTTTTTTGACAGGATGCAAAAATCAAATGGTAAGAAAATAATAAGTATTTTTCTTACTATAATATAGAGCAGTAAGTCTGGCACCAATTGATCAGAATTCTCAATGCAATTTATGAATGGTGAAACTACCCAGTAGGAGGTTTTCTAATGGAAAGCATAATAAAAAAGAGCAAAAATGATTTTGCATTTAACAAAACTTAAAATATCCATAAAACAAAATCTAGTCACTATGTAAGTCATTAAAAGTCTCCATTTAAAGCAGAAAAATACAGGAATTATTTCTGCAGAACCAGAATAAAATTGGGTTTATCTATTTTCTCTGTTGTAATAAATTTTGAGGTATATCTTGGACTTTGTTTTTTTTTAATGGCAAAATAGATTCCACTTAGGCAATTTTCAAAAAAAAAAAAAAAGCAAAGTTTTTCCCATGTCTTTTAGGAACTACCAAGTTCTTGTTTACGGCACCAAGAAATTTGTCTGAATGAGCATGATCAATGTTCATTAAATGCACTAAATTGACAGGTACACAAAATGGCACCACATGTTTGTGCATCTGAGCTGTCTGTAATGAATAAATGGAGCGTGTGATGCCAAAGGCAGCTGCACCAGCCATAACTTTGTATTTGACACTTGACTGCCTTTAGGAGTCTATTTGTCGAAAATAGTCCATTTGGAAACAAATACACAAAGCCCAAAACTTGTGAAGCTTTCTGGAGGACAGTTATATACAAGTTTCTCAGTAATACTACTTGTAGAAGTCAGACTTTTCTGAGGTAAATCAATAATTTACTTTATTGCTTATCAGTTCCTTACTCTTTCTTATGGATTGAATTGTACCTATCCCCAAAATCTGTGCTGTAAATCCTAAATTCTATGCCTGTGGTTATAATCCCATTTGGGAACAGGTTGTCTTTGTTCTGTTAAGGAGGCAGGATTTGTGTTTGGTATGAGTCAGTCTCTTTTGAGATATCAAAAGAGATTAAACAAGCAGCAGAGGAGAGATAGGGTAAAATAGAAGCCAAGACACATAGACAGACATCTCCAAGGAACCAGGAAGCAGAAACTGAAGAGACAAGAACCTTCCTCCAGAATGTAGTACCCCTAGAGGGGGAACTCTGAATTCAGACTTTTTGCTTCCTAAACTGAGAGAAAATAAATTTGTGGTTAAAGCCATCCAACTATGGTATTTCTCTTATAGCAGCACTAGATAAGGAAGACACTGTTGGAGTTCATTCAAAGTTCATTTCCCTGAAAACAGTAGCATCACCTTACATACTAAAATCCAAAGCTAATGTGAAGAAGAGGGCAACCAAAGCCAACACTGATATTTCAACTTGGCAGAGAAACTAAGATTCAGCACCAGATATCCAGGATGGGTGGCAAACATGGATAGAAGGAATTTAATTCCTGGACAGCATCACACTGACTAATATTCAGGAAATGTTATATCTCATTACCTGATGGTCCTGATTTTGTCCCTACACATGATGAAGCATTCTTTTGAACACATGCCACTTTGAGAGGTGAGAATAACAGGATATTAACATCTCTACCTTATGTCAAAAAATCTGAACAAATGAACTAAATTTAAATTTATTCCTCAAAATTTCTGAATGAGACAGAGCACATACAGAGGTTCAGGAAAATGCTAAAATAAATTCTATCTCCCATTCCAGACCAGAAACACCAACAATTGCAGAGGAAGATGGCAGTGGAAGCCAGCTTGTAGAACAATGGCTTTTGATGTGAGTAACTGATCTAAATCTTTGCTTGTTTTCCTGATACAGGCAATCAGGAACCCAAAGAGAACTCAATATTTCAATGCATTTAGAATTTATCTTGAAAAGATGCCTTTGTTTTCAGGGGCAGTAAAGAAGAGAAGATGTGTTTGGGGGCTGGAAGGAACCTTGTTGTTGTTGTTTGCCGTCAAGTCGGGCTTGGACAATATCAAATCCAGACCTCCCATTTTATAAAAGTCTACAGAGTTAGCAGCACTGGAACTAAAGTCCAGGTCTCCTGGCCCCTGGACTACCATTGTTTCTCTGTTGGAGAGGTCTGAAAGGGGTATACACAAATGGAATTTGTGTTGGTGCCTGGGTAAAGGGGTAGAGAAGTGCAGGGCATATTACAAATTAACCTTGAAAATTAAGTCCTCATTTCTCTACCTTTTTGTTCTGGACAGTGCTCTTAAGGTGGCTCATACCCTTCTCTACCTGTGTATAAGAGTACCTGGGTGGTCAAATGGTTAATGTGCTTGGCTGCTAAATAAAGTTTGGCAGTTGGGATCCCCCCAGAGATACCTCAGAAGAACAGTTTGACAATGGACTTCTGAAAACTCAACCACTCAAAACCCTAAGGAGCATAGTTCTATTCTGACACACAGAGTCACCAAGACTCACAATCAACTCAATAGCAACTGGTACCTGTGTATAACTTTGTATCTAATGAGATCTACCCAGTATTTTCTTGCACTTCTTAAGTTTTTTTCCCCCTTATGTTCAGGATACAAGATAGCATTTTCAATAAAAGCTAGTTACAGATACAGAATTAGATATGGTTAAGAATATAAAATTAAATACACCAAATACACCAATGTTCAAATCCCAAATGAGAAATGTGATAGATTCTATCACAAAAGAATGGAAAAGTCCAAATCCCTTCTCAGCCACTTACTTGTTAGTATGTTGTTAAGCATTTTACTTAATCTCTCTGTAAAGGTTTCTCATCTGTAAAATGTGAATGAAATACTACCTCAAAGGGTTCCTCTCAGTATTATGTCAGATGAAGTTTGTGAAGCACTTAGCATTTTACCTAACAAATTGTTCAATATTCAGCAGAGTGTTTAAGTGATCTTTTGTTCTTATCTTTCATGTAGAATCCCTGGGTGGCAGCAATGCTCAAGTGCTCAACTACTAACTGGTTGGTAGTTAGAACCCATTGAGAGATGCCTTGAAAGACAGGCTTGGTGATCTGCTTCCAAAAGGGTACAGCCTTGAAAACACTACGAAGCACAGTTTACTCTCTATACAGATGCTAGACTTTGGGTAGTACTGGCTGGTGCTTCCCATGACAGCTTCTTAAAGCCCACTGTGATTGTATGTGATGTAAGAATGTCCAGGTGTATAGTAGATCTGACAAGGGATACGGTTGTGGTGGCTTCTTGGCCACAGCCAGCTACCCGGAGGGAATAAGTAGTTGGACCTGTGAGCTCAGGACCATGGTTGCAGGGGATATCAAGCTCAATTGTCATAACATACTGCACAAAAACACTGTTCTACATACTACTTGCAAGCAGCCACCTAGATGCGATGATGGATTTATTTTCGTCCAGAACAAAGAAGAATGAAGAAAACCAAAGATACACAGAAAGAATTAGTCCAAGGGACTAGTAAACTATGCAGTCATCAGCCTATATGACTGACCATGAGACCAGGAAAACTAGATGGTGCCTGGCTACCACTGTCAATCACTCAGAGGGGGATTGGTGCAGGAGATCCAGGATAGAGTGGGAGAGCAATGTGGAACAAAACTCCAAATCTTAAAAAAAAAGGAGACCAGGTTTGCTGGTCTGATAGAGTCTGGTGAGTCCCCTGAGACTAGGTCTGGAATTGAACTCACTCCTGTGGCTTCCAGAGAAATAGTAGACAGGCATATGAGCTGAACATTTACATCAGATCAATACACTCCTTGGAGAGATCAATCATGGGAGAGCAGAAGGGCAGTGTATGCACAGGGAGACAGCTCCAGGGGCAGGAGTGTATGGGAGGGAAGGACACAGGGAAGAGGTAACTCCAGACAGGAAGTGGGAAGAGAGCTGTTACATTGTGGGGAATTGCAATCAATATCATGAGACGAAATGTGTATGAACTGCTGTAAGGAAAATGAAATGGCTCTGTAAACTTCCACCCAAATCACAATAAAAAAATTTAAAAAGTAAAATAAACAAGAAAACAAAAAACATTGCTATCAGTGGATTCTGACTCATAGCAACCCTATAGGACTACAGGGTCGAGTATACTGCCACATAGGGCTTCTGAGGCTGTAATTTGTACAGAAGCTGTGCCACATCTTTTTTTCTTGGAGCAGCTGGTGACTTTGAATGTTAATCTTTTGAGTTAGCAGTGTGAATTTAACCACTGTGCCACCAGGGCTCCTTCCTATTATAGTACAACAGAAAAAAGAAATGAAGATCACCATGCGAATCCCACTTAAGGATACTCTAAAGCTCACTTCTTGCCACCTCTTGATAACAAAGGTATTGCTTACTATGTGATGCTGCTTATTAGGGTGATGAAAGAGTGCTAAACTTGGACTAGAATGTTAAACATGCACCCAGAAGCAAGGGCTGGGGTCTATAAATAGTCTCAGGACAGCTCACTCCTGCCAGATGGGTTTGAGGTGTGTCTTAGCTTGGATCCTCCTAGAAGCCGACTTTGTGACAAATCTGAGAGTGTAACTAATTTAGTTAAGAATTATAGGTAACACCAGAAAGGAAGTAAGGAAATGACACAGAGAAATAAAGGCATCCAATAATAATAACAAAT
>NW_006921828.1:2179103-2198037 GCF_000298275.1 Orycteropus afer afer | reverse complement strand
ATTAAACCACCTAATACAGTGAGTAATCCTGGTGTGAAATTCTGGGAAGTGGTATAAAACTCCCTTCTCAGAGTTATCCCACCTGATGGCTAAAGGAAAACCCCATATGAGTCATTCATTGAGGGTTGCTCATTGGGGATGTTTATTTGCAGCACTTAAAGCTTAGCTATATCCAGGAGTAGTGCAACTTTTCAGTTTTAAAAAAAAAAAAAAAAAATCCTAAGAAACAGAGATGAAGATACTAGGAGTCAGAAGTCCTCAGGAACACAATTTAAAGTCTAAGACATATAAGCAGGGTATGGACAGCCCCAGTTACAGCAATTATAATGCCTCCTTGTACGATGGTGGTGCATCACAAACAAATCCTAGCAAATACTCTAAGACTCTACATATCAGACTGTCTTCAGGCCATCATGCTACCCATTGATCATGACTTCTGGCAGAATCAAGATCTCAGGATGATTAACTTTTTAACTAAAAATTGCAGTCATTGAGTGCAATGATTATAAATATTCAATAGTCTGAAACCAAATAAATCTTTAAGCTGATGTGTGTGTTTATGTGTATGTGGAGGGAAAGGGAAGTACACGGTAGACTATGGAAAAGACAGGCACATTTGGATACACATGATTACTCCTTTAAAGATGTGGTGAGTTCATTTAATGCAATAAGACATTTGCTTATCTGCAGCTCTTCTCAATATATCCCTTGCCTCCTCCTCATCTTCTAATATAGCACTATGTTCTGTTTATTAGTGGAAGTTTTAAAAATTGGTTCAAAATTACATTTTAGATTTATTCACACAATGCCATTTGACATATAAGTGCTTTATCTTTTAGTTACAGACTTCTCAATTTGCTATGTTATAGTATGCCATCCATATTACATTTCACTGAAATGCCAGCATTTTGAATCATTGAGCTGGAAGGGACTTACCAAGATCAGTTTATCCAGTTCCTTGCCTGGCAACAAATAGATGCAGAATATATCCTGAATAAATGAGTATCTCCAGAGGTAGACTGCCATCTTTATTTTTTAGCTCTGTTAACTCTAGTTATTCCTTAAAATGACAAGATCTTAATAAAGTTGAAAGGGACTTGGGTAGCATAGTTTGCAACTTGCTGCTAACTGAAAAGTTGGCAGTTTGTACACACCCAGCAGCTCTACAGAAGAAAAAGCCTGGTGATCTGCTTTTGTAAAGATGGCAACCAAGGACTCCCCAACACCAAGTTTGTTTGCAGGCCACCTCACAGTGGAAGAAGGCAGCAGAATGTCCATAGTTGGGTCTGCTGCAGCTGCCACCCCAGGGAAGGGGTGGAGAGATGGCAGCCTTGTCTATCACCAGAGAGAAGGGCAGGGCAAGGAGAAGCTTCTGATCTTGCTGCCCCTGTCCCACATCCAAGTTCATCATGGAAAATTCCCTTGAGGTGTTCTGGAGGAGCTCGTGCTCAAGACTAAGGCCACAGAACTCTTCTTCGTTCAGTATCTAGCCACCTACTCCTTTGACAAACATGGCAGTGGGAAAGAAAAGAAAGCACTGACTTAGAGTAATTTAACAAGTATTGCAGAGGAATCAGAAACTTTTCAGTTTCTTGCAGATATATTACCAAAGATGATTTTGGCTAGTGAATACCTGAAAATGCTTACAGAAGAGAAGAGGGAATATGAGAAGGAACAGAATCACATTGTTGATGAAAGTGACAATGACAAATCCAAATCATAAACCAACATAAAAATGGTGTACGGATCCATGTGGTGAGACCTCCTCAAAGAACAGTATTGCTTCAAAGCAAGCACAACTCTGCAACTTTAGTCTATTCACTTTTCAGACACTTCAAGGAGATGGCATCCCTCCTGGCTAAGACAGAACATCTAATGCAGCTACTCTGTAAGCAGCCAACGGGAAGTTACCCAAAGAGCAGGTCTACACTGCAGTTGAAGGAAGTGCTGAGAATACACTGTCTGCAGAACAGGCATTGCCAGATGGTCAGCTACAGCTGTAAACTGCAGAGGCAAAGATAACTTTCCTCCGTTTTTTAATTTACAGATTGATTTTGAAGAGTTTCTACATACTAATTGTATAAATTCATATATGTGTAATTTAAAATTGTTGTTGTTGTTGTTGTTGTTATGTGCCATCAAGTCAGACCTGACTCATAATGACCCCTCCTTGGGTTTCTGAGGTAGTATCACCATGGAAGTAGATTGCCCAACCTTCCTTCTGAGGAGTGGCTGGTGGGTTTGAACTGCTAGCCTTCTGGTTAGCAGACAAGTGCCTCAGGCACTACGTCACCAGAGTTCCTATTTTAAAGTTATTTTGAAGTTAGGTTTTGTAAACAACCAGATCCAATGTTAGCTATGTAGTTTATGGGAAGTATATTACATTTATGAATCAGAAACAACTTGATGGTAATGGATTTATGGTTTGTGCATGCTACATTTGAGGAGTTTTGGTGGGATAATGGTTAAACCAAAGGGTTGATGACTGGAAATTACCAGCTGTAAAAGATGAGCCAGTATGTTTTCTTAAAGATTTATAGCCTTAAAGACCAACCACATAAGGCAGTTCTACTCTGCTCTACAGGGTTGCTGTGAGTTGGAATTGACTTGATGGCAGAGGGTTTTAGTTTGGTTTATGTTACATTTGAATTTTTGTATTTCAAGAAAATGTTTTACTCTTCATCCAGATACTTTTTTTTTTTTTTTTTTTTGGTACTGTAAGGAAAACATTCTCCTTTCCTGTTTAAAAAAAAAAAAAACTCTATATGTTTTTACAGTAAAATGTTTTATGTTGCTGTTGTTATTATGTGCCATCAAGTTGGACCCGACTCATAGCAACTCCTCCTTGGGTTTCTGAGGCAGTATCACTAAGGAAGTAGATTGCCCAATCTTCCTTCCGAGGAGTGGCTGGTGGGTTTGAACCTCCAGACTTCTGGTTAGCAGTCAAGTGCTTTAGGCACTACACTACCAGAGCCGCCCTAAAATGTTTTATGGAAGAAATAAATAAATAATATGACAGCCAATAAAACCCTATGGGGCAGTTCTACTTGGTAACATACAGGGTCACCAGGAGTCAGGGCCAACTTGACAGCAGCTAACAAGAACATGATGACACAGCAACAATAAAATTGAGTATTTTAAGATACAGAAAGCTTCATTTGAATGAAATTTACCAGCAACACCAATTCCAGGGGTCACTGAGTCAATTCCAACCATGGTGACCACATGTGTGTTAGAGTATTACTGTGCTCCACAGAATTTGTTGTGGCTGACTTTTGTAAGGAGATCACTAGGCCTCCCTTGTGAGGTACCTCTGAGTAGATTCAAACCTCCAAACTTTAGTTTAGCAGCCAAGTGCATTAACCATTTGTACAACGCAGGGACCAGAATGAAATTTAGATAATATCAAGTCAGGCTTTTCACCAAAAGGAATTGTTGGTGTACAATTCATGTCAGTAGGTTATCTATTATATAATCGACTATTTGCAATACCAGAACATTCACTTTTATTCAAAGTGTTTTATTTATTTATTTTTCCATTGAGTACCTAATTTCTACAAATCTTTTTAGAAATGGATTTAACAAAACTGGACATTTAATTTCTACCTATTAAGCCTACTCCTGAATAAAATTTAAACAAATCAACATTTACCCCAAGATCTTGAAAAAGTACTTCATCTCTTTGTGCCTCATGTCCTTGTCCAGCACTAAGATCTAAGACTTCTTTCTTCCTGTATCTCTAAAGCATCTTTCATCTCCTGGGATTCTCTAAACACTGTGATATAAACATTCTGCACTATAAATTATGCCATTCCTTCACAATGCAGGCCAACAATGATTAAAAATTATATTGATCACTTGCATCAATGTGATGTCCTAGGCATCATTTCATGTGATATTTCATCTTAATATAGTACCTCCTATCTTCTATATATCAGAAATGCTGAATGATTTCCTTGGGCCTCAACCCTGGATATGCTTTACAAAAATGGAATCTTTGCAATGATTCTTTATTTCAGCTATATCAACAGCTATTATATATATACAAATGCAATTCCCAGATCATAGCTTTATGCTGACACTGGGCCATGTTAAGTAATATATAACTGGGATAGGAAGTAAACATTTGCTACTGGGGGAAAATTCTACTGCAGCTAATGACTTAGTGGTAATTTTAATACTTGACATGTAAGCAGTTTTATGTTGTGAACTGTGTGTCTGTTACATTTGTCAATAATATCGGTGTATTATTTTCAAAAGGGTCCGCTAATCTCATATTAGTTGTGGTTTTTTTTTTCCCCCCACAAACACTCCTGTTGGGGTCTGTTGGCAGGTTATTAACATGACAATATGAGAAGGAAGTAGAAGGTGTTCAGTGCCTTCAGTTCTCTGGCTCCCGTGCAGCAGGGAAGAGCTCAGTGCTAACTCAGTATTTCCAAATCCAAACTGGATTGAGACTGTGGTATTTATCTTACTATTTTCAAAGTCAGTTCAAAATATACTTACTGATGGTCTTGGTTTGCTCATGATACATTCAAAAGTGAATGGAACTGAAGGAACTGTATTCTAGTCCTGAATTTGTCAACAACTGTCTATTTGACTAAGGCCAAGTAATTTCTCTGAAAGGATAGTCACCACTCATTCTGACATACTTATTCTCAGACTTCCCCAAACTTGTATATCTCCTCATTTAAAACTTTACCATAATAGACAGAAAATGAAGAACACATTTTTGGAAAACTGTTCCTGACTGGTCCAGGGCAGATCAAACACCTAAAGGGAAAAGGCAGCTTGTTTTACTGTAGGGAAGCTGAACCATTATTTATAACCTATCTTCCAGCCTCAATTAAGAGGCTTAGTTATCAAAATGTGAGGCATCTATTAAAAGAAATCAAACCTAATGCAATAATAAGTCAAAACTTCAGGAAGCCTGTGGTAGGTAAGCTTGTGTGCCAAACTGGCTGGGCTGTGGTTTTGAGTGCTTGGCAGCTGGATGCAGTTATTCCCTATGATGAGATTGGAATCACCTCCATGCTGGAATCTGTAGTGAGCAGCTAAGTAGTTGTCTTTGGAGTGTGGCCTGCTTCCAGTACATATGGAGAAGCTTTAAGAAATGACTTGAGCATTTTGGCACATCTGGACTGTGCATTTGGCCAAGTCTTAGCCTGCCACATTGCCTGCACATCTTGGGATTGTTCTTGGACTTGAATCAGCGGCGTGCTGTGTTGCTTGCTGATCTTGGGATTGTGCCACTTTACCTGTCAATCTTGGGTTCATCAGCCTCAGCAGCCAACAGATGCATGAGTCAGAAAAAGCCTTTGTCTCCAGTGAGCCTGGAACTGGAAGCAGAGCTGAAAGCCAAAGCTGAGGGTCCTTCACTCAATCCCTAGAGCCAGCACTTTGAACTCTGACTTCTATCCTCCTAAACTGTAAGACAATAAACTCCAGTTTGTTAAAGCCATCTATTTGTGGTATTTCTGTTATAGCAGCATTAGAGAACTAAGACAAGCCTCTTCATATTTTTATATCACCTGTTATACTGTTACCAGTTATACAGTATCTGATACCAGTTATACTGTATCAGCAGGAACAGTGGCAACTCAGAACCCAAATAAGGAAGCTGGAAAGAGACAACAAACAAAATATCCTCAAGCTGGGAAAAGCTTTCTAATTTGGGTATGCTAATTTTCTCTCTGTAACACAAAATGTTTGGATTATCTGCCAACTATCATTAATGAGCCATTAATTTTTTATAAGTATATTTCATGTATGTCATATAAGGCAGACTATCTTCATTCACAGGTTAAAAATTGAAGTCATACATACATTAAGAAAGTTTCTGAAGGTCACAAATTAGTCATGGCAGAGTCAGACTATAAAGTGACAAAATATACAAAGCCTCACATTTAATGATCATCTCATTTTTGGCCACGATCTGTCTGCCAGTTTGATGTCCTTTGGTGGTTTGTGCATTGCTGTGATGCTGGAAGCTATGCCATGGGTATTTTAAACACCAGCAGGGTCACCAAGTTTACAGACTAAGGTGGACTAGGAAGAAAGGCCTGGTGTTCTGCTTCTGAAAATGAGCCAATGGAAACTCTATGGTTCACAACAGTCTGACTTGCTCGTTTTGGACTCAGCATTTGGAGGGATCAGTCACTGGAGGAGGACCTCATGTCTGGTGAAGTGGAGAGCCATTGAGAGCATGGCAGATCCTTAATGAGCTGAATTGAGACAATAACTGCAACAATGGACTTTAACGTGCTGGAGATCATGAGGATGATGCAGGATTGGGCAACATTCCTTTCTGTTATATATAAGGTCACCAACAGTCAAAGTCTATTCCACAGCTTCTATCTACTTACCATTTGTCTATCTATTTATTATTTTTGGAGGATATAGGTCATCTATGATATGGAATGAACTTATGGATGAATCAGCTCTCAACTTAGAAAGACTCTGCTATTATCTGAAAACATTATTTGTTTAATATATATATTTTTTATTTCTCTCCCCACGAGATCGCTCACTTTTATAAGGACAGGACACAATGATATATGTACCTTAAAAACACTAATTCATGTAGCTTAATACCTATAAGATAGCTATTAATTGAGTAAAAAAAAAAAAAAACTTACTATCATTGAGTCAATTTTGACTCTTATTGACCCCTGTTGAGTTTCCATGGCTGTAAATCTTTACAGAAGTAGATTGCCCCATCTTCCTTCCATGAAGCAGCTGGTGTGCTTGAATTGCTGACTTACTGGCTAGCAGACAAATGCCTTACCCACTATGCCACCAGAGCTGTTATTGAAATCTACCCAGTAGGTAAGAATGTTAGAGCACAGTAATATGCATATAGGTTACAACTTTCCTGACCAAGCTTCCAGAGTTGGTGCTGAATAAAAATGTAGTGAAACCCAGAACTTTCATGAACCAATGCCAACATAAATTTAAAACAAATTTCAAAGAAGAGGTGAAAATAAATAAAGCCAACAGCAGCAGAATATGAATAGAAAAAGGAAATTACTCTAGCAGATTACCAAGGCAAAGCTCTATGTTACCCAGAAATACATACCAAGCAAAACTACCTCTCCTCTTAAGTTTATTATTGGACTTAAAATAATGTGATATGTTTAATCCATTTTCTTCTTTCTTATAATATTATCCATCACATCTCTGTCCTTGAAAATGTTATGACTTTTTGTATAAAGACACCCTACAATTTCCCACACCTGATTAAGCTCCATGCACTACTACAAAGCTAATCCATAAACTCCAATTTTATAAAATTCATATAGATTACCAGGAGGCTCTGGCTATTATGGTCTCAGTCAGAGAGCTCCAGTTTGATGTGAGTAAAACATTATGGGGCCTTTACAAACCAACACAATCAATACAGTTAAGAATACAGTTCCTCCTGGAATGGTCATTCATGCTGAGAAGGCTAAGGATAAGAGACACAGAACAGACAATAGGCTTTCTTAGCATGAATGCACGACAGAGGAGTACATTTAGGTGCACAATGTTTGACTAGGTGACACTCTTTTTAAGTCGACCGAGAAGTCAGAATACCTTATCCACAGGATAAAAATAGTTGTAGTCTTAAGTGAGTTACCAGAACAGAAAGTGATTAATACATGTGCATCATGCATTAACATATGTTGTTGTTGTTGTTGTTATGTGCCGTCGAGTCAGCCCTGACTCATAGCGACCCCTCCTTGGGTTTCCGTGGCAGTATCACTACGGAAGTAGGATTGCCCAACCTTCCTTCCGAGGAGTGGCATTAACATATAGGATGTAACAATTTATTATGTGGAGGAAACACTTCCCAATTTTGAAATATTGGAAGAGTTTTTCAACGAAGTTTACCTAAAGTTTATCATTTTCTTTTCTTCATGAATTCCTCTTTTAATATGTGAATACATTATTGGCTGATTTTAATTAGGAAACTTAAACCTATATTCATAAGTGTGATTGATCTGCTGTATTCTTTCCTTTGCTAATTTTGGCAAGTATTTGTATTTATGTAATGGTGATTTTATAAAAAATAATTTTGAAATTTTCCTTCTCTCTCCAGGTTGTGGAAAAAAATATAAATGCAAAAAAACATGAGTCTTTTCTTTAAAGGTCTAGGCATGACAATTTTGGGTAAGTACTTTTTGTTATGTTTTGTTTTGCAGGACATTCAACCAGGTTACTTGTTATGTATATATAACAAGTATATATATATATATATATCATATATAAATAGATAGATAAATATATTCCCTTTCCAATACATAACATCAAAGTGTATTCCTTTCTTTCTTTCTTTTCTTTTTTTTGAAACTCTTTACTCTTTTCTTGACTTTTTACAATAGTGGTCTCATACAATATTTGTCCTTTTGTGATTGCCTGACTTAACTCAGCACAATGAGCTCTAAGTTCATCCATGTCATGAAATGTTTCACAGATTCATCCTTTTTTTTTCTTTTTTTTTTTTAATTGTGAATTGGGTGAAAGTTTACAGAGCAAATTCATTTTCCATACAGTAGTTCATACACATTTTGTTTCATGACATTGATTGCAATTCCCATGATATAACAGCTCTCTTCCACTTCTCCCCTGTAGTTAACTTTTCCCTGTGTCCTTCTTTGTGTCATCATTGTTCTTTAATGTTGCATAGTATTCCATTGTGTGTATGTACTATTGTTTGTTGATCCATTCCACCACTGATGAGTGTTTAGGCTGTTTCCCTCTTTTTGCTATTGGGAATAGTACTGCAATGAACAACAAAACAAAACAAAAAAAAACAAACTCACTGCCATCCAGTGAACTCCAACTCATAGAGACTCCTCCTTGGGTTTCTGAGGCACTATCTCTACAGAAGCAGATTGCCCAGAGCTCTAGAGGGCATTGCATGCTCCAGCATGCAGTGAACTTGGGTGTGCATATATCTGTTTGTGTCATGGCTCTTATTTCTCTAGGGTAATAGTGGGATTGCTATATCATATGGCATTTCTATTTCCAGCTTCTTAAGGAAGTGCCTCTGGTAGCATAGTGCCTAAGGCACTTGAGTGCTAACCAGAAGGCTGGTGGTTCAAATCCACCAGCCACTCCTCAGAAGGAAGGTTGGGCAATCTACTTCTGCAGTGATACTGCCTCGGAAACCCAAGGAGGGGTTGCTGTGAGTGGGGTCGGTCTTGAGGGCACATAACAACAACAACAATAAGGAAGCGCCATAGTGTTTTCCACAGTACTTGTACCATTTTACAGTTAGTTCCATAAGCAGTGTGCAAGGGGTCCAGTCTCTCCAGCATGTGTTTTCTTTTTTTTTTTTGAACTTTGCTATTATTGCTGGGGTGAGGTGATGTCTCATTGTTCTTTTGATTTGCATCCCTCTAATGACTAATGATCTCAAGCATTTCTTCATGCATTTGTTAGCTGCCTCAGTGTCTTCTTTGATGAAGTGTCTGTTCATGCCCTCTGCTCATTTTTCAATTTAATTGTATGCCTTTTTGTTGCTAAAGTATTAATGTTTTCTATAAATTTTAGAGACTACCCCTTTGTCCAATATGTTGTTGCCAAAATATCTTCCCAGCCTGTGAATTCTCTTTTGAAAACATCATTGATTTCTTCTATAGTTAGTGGTTTGTTTAGGTTTTCTTTCTTAATCTACTTTGAGAATATTATTTCTGATTATATAAATAATACATGATCATTATGAAAAATGATTCAATTACAAAGGAGTAACTTTTTTTAAAAAATACAATTTATTGAAATATAATTTATGTACAGTGAAATACACAAAACTAAAGTGACATGAATCAATGCAAGGAAGAAAAGTTTTAATCACTTGAATTTTCAGGGAAAGACAACCACTCAGTAACATTTTAGTGAGAATCCTTTTCATATTTCTTTAATACATATGTATATCATTTTTATTGTCATATTCTTTTAAAATCATCTTTTTAATTCACTTTCTAAAGCTAAAATGCTTGCTTCATTTACTGATAAATATTTTTGTTGGACCTATTAAGTATAAGACACTGTGCTAACTGATAGAGAAGAAGCAAATCAACACCTAAAATGTGTCCCCCAAAGAAGTTACACTGTAATAGAATGAGATGAGACACAGATAATTTAAGTAACATCTTTGGCAGGGACATTTGTCACCCATCAGCCATCCTATGAGTCCCTGGGTGGTGGTAACGGTTAAGGGCAGGGTTTGGTGACTAACAAAAAGCCTGGTGGTTCAAATGCATCAAGAGGTGCCATGAAAAACCCTAGGAGCTGAATTCTACTTTGACACACATGGGGTCATCATGCGTTGAATCAACTCAACAACAACTGTTTTTTTTTTCTTTAATTATTCTTACTATTTTCGCCATCTTTCATTGTCAGAAAGACCTGAAATTGCACAGATCAGGAGAGTCTTCTACTAGCATTTTTCGAGTCCTATTATCTCCATGCCGTATTTCTTCTTATTCTAGAGATACTACCTCTAGTGTCTACACTGAAAGGGACATTTAGAGTTATGTCATTCTTGTCACTAAACTAACATCAAGAATGTGGACTCTAGATACCACTGTAGGGATTAGGCTTGATACTGAGTTCTTAGTACCAAACATGTGAAACGTTTAAGTGAAAAATTTCCTAAGTAGAGTAGGTAATCAGAACAATAATTTAAATAAAATAGGAACTCAAGGCTTAATATAGACATCTTGGTAGGATGAGAACCATATTAAGAAGAGTTCATTTTGTACAACTAAAGAATTTAGGGTGACAAATCTATAGGTTAGACAAATTGTGACGTTTATCTTTCCTTCGCACCTAAAGTATTCTCCCTATATCGAAAATGTTAGTGTTCCCAAAGGGAGATTTGAGTTTTCTCTTGTTATTATTAGAAGTGATATCTGGATTCTGAAAATAAGCAGCTGAGAATGATTCAATCAAGACCATTGTTGAAGTAATTTAGACTTCAGTATCTCATTATTCGTAGTCAAGAAGAATCTCTCTAAGGGTATTATTCACTTTGGTTCAGCAATAGTAGAGACACAAGAACTAAAGTCAGTGAAAAGATTTTAGCCCTTTGGCAATTTCAGTAACAAACAATAGTCAGTAGATTAACACTACACTTTTTACTTTGTGTATATACATAGGATCATGTGGAGCCATGTACGTGTTTTGCCTTTATCTTTTTTTTCTGAAAGAATCTGTGTACGATTTAGGTCAATTCTGTCTTAAATTTGTTTGATGGAGTTAGCTATTATTATAGTTAGGTGCCGTCTAGTTGATTCCCATTCACAGTGACCTCAAGCAACAAAGAAGTGTCCCATAGCTTTTTCCTGGCTGTAATCTTTATGGAAGCAGATTCGCAGTTCTACCACAGAGTCACCAGGTGGGTTCAAATTGCAATCCTTTGAATTAGCACCTGAGTGCTTAATCTTTTGCACTAAGAGGGCTCCTTTCTTCTATGTATTTTGAATAAAATTATTTGTGTTGTCCAGAAAACAATACTAACAACTAACACTTGTTGTTGTTGTATACTTGTTGTTGTTGTTGTTGTTATGTGCCGTCGAGTCCGACCTGACTCATAGCGACCCCTCCTTGGGTTTCCAAGGCAGTATCACTATGGAAGTAGATTGCCCCATCTTCCTTCCGAGGAGTGGCTGGTGGATTTGAACCACCAGCCTTCTGGTTAGCAGTTAAGTGCCTTAGACACTTACTGAGTGATTATTATCTACTCTGAAGGTCTGGTCTCAATCATCATTAACAATTTTTTGACATAGGTTCCAATATCATCCTGTTTACAAGTAAATAAACAAGACCTAGTGAATTAAGTAAAGTGCCCAAGTCAAACAATAGCCAGTGGAATATCTGTGATTCAAAGTCAGGCCATCTGTTCCTAGACCTTACTCTCTTAAACATTATGTAATTCTGCTTTTTGTTTTCAATTGCAAACGTTCATAATAATGATATCTAATACTGGTAGCACAGTGCTTAAGACAATTAACTGCTAACCAGAAGGCTGGCAGTTCAAACCCACTGGCCACTCCTTGGAAGGAAGGTTGGGCAATCCACTTCCATAGTGATACTGCCTCAGAAACCCAAGGATGGGTCACTATGAGTCAGGTCCAACTTGACAGCACATAACAACAACAACAAATGCAGTAAATAAATCTGTTACCAAAAGTTGCATCAATTATTTAATAGCTCAGTTTGATATAGAATAACTATGGCAAATATTGCAGTTTAGGTAAGTAGTGATGAGAGTGTAATGTTCTCATGTTAACACAGTCTATAACCCCCCAGACACTGCAGTATCATTTCTAGACATGTGTATTAGTTGAGTAAAGACCTATTGTGTAACACATGGTGAAATATAAAAACACTGATGTAGAAATAGATACAGAAGTGAAAATGGGATACATAATCTATATAAAAATTGTAGTAATAAAATATGAGAAATTAAAATCATGTCTAAGGAGCAAACAATAATATGAAATATTTAAAGAAAGGAGAAATGCATGACGTAAAATAAAAATGAAATAACATGTGTTCTGTTAAAAATGGCCTAAGGAGCAAATAATAATATAAAAGTTTAAAACCAGGATAAATGAATACTTTATGGGAAAAAAAAGACTAAGTACAGAAGGGTCTAACTAGAGTTGAAACAAAATGTGTGCTTGTGAGAAAAATATCAGGGTCTGTAAATGCAAGGAGGTTTCTGGAGGAAGAACATGAATATTATGAAGGTGCTGTCTAATGGAGGACCTCTGATTAATAAACTGCCTCAAGCAGAGACTACTTACTCAATGCTAATGCTCTGTAATGAAGGGCTCCAGCACAGCAACTCAAGGATATTGCAGGGCTGGAAAGTGTTTTGTTCTGTTGTACTTGGGGTCACTATTAATAGAAGTTGACTTGACAACAATAGTGATGTTCTTCCTAAGAATCACTGGTGGTGCAGTGGTTAACCACTGGGCTGCTAAGTGAAAGATTGGTGGTTCAGACCCACTAGTGGCTCTAGGTGAAAAGACATCATGAAAAATGGAATCATCTGCCTTAAAACCTGTGCTTGCTAAATAATTTCTGATTTTTTCAAGAATATCAAAACATATAATAATTTTTTAACAATTACTGCAGCATAAGATTTAGAATAGCAGACCACTACCTCAAATGGATATACTCAACCAATAAGAGAACTGCTGACAAATACAGGTATAAATATACTTTAGCTATGCCTATCAAAAGGAGAATATATAAAGAGATTGTGATATATTTGTACCATGGAATGCTATTTAGCAATAACAAGGGCACACAACTGAAACATGTAACAACATGGATGAATCACAAAAAATACTAAATTGAGCACAGACACACAAGCAAAAAAGCCAGCTGCAGAAAGTGCATTCTTTCATTTCAAGTATGTGAATTTCAAACAAAGCAAAATTCACCTAAGGTGATAGAAGTTGGAAGAGCAATAGTTTCAGTCAAGTGTGAGGGAATTGACTTGAAGGGTTAATAAATAACTTTCTGAAGTGATGAAAATAGTCTATATCTTAATCTGGGTGGTGGTTACATGATTATATATATCAAATCACACACTTAAGATTTGTGTTTTCTACTGTATGCAAATAATATTTCAATTTGAAGGGGAAATATAATGTAATAACAAAATGTAATAACCATAGAATTAAAGGAAATGAGGCAAAAAGCAATGGAATTTAAGTAATAAGATACACTCAAAGGAAAGGATTCAGTACTTTTTCCAGTAACTTAGTTTTTGATTTATAAAATAAGAAGAGGAGGAAGAAGGAAGAAAGAGAGGGAGGGAGGAGGGGAGGAAAGGAAAAGAAAAGAAAGCAATTAGTCCACTGAACAAAAGAACAGGGAATTACGGACTCCCAATTTGGAAAAGCAAACTTCCTTTTGAAAAGGCTTTTCAGGAAGCTAAACAGGGCAATCACGTAGCGCTGCAAAGTCAAATCTTTTATATTAATAGCCTACCTTCTTCCTAAGAAATGCATTTAATTAGGACTCCATTCATAAGATTTCAGATGCTTTCATGAATTGTATTAAATATATAGTACAACACTTCTGAAGAGATAAGCAAGCATCATGCTTTGTAAGCAAGGAAGAAATTGATTGCATTAGCACTATCATTTTTAAGGTAAGAGACCATTTGAAATACAGAAAGTGCACCTGTGGTTGGCTAGGGTTCATCCTGAATACAGAGATTACTCAAGTAAAGTAAAACTAATAACGTACCTAAGGAACAGCTCTGACAATTGATTACTATAAAAATTATTAAGAACAGTATTTAAGCTTTGTTTGACCAAGATTCTACAGTCAAGCTGACTATACCACTGCTTTTTTAAAATGAAGGTGGAAAGAGATCATTTCTCCTTAAGTTCATTCACATGAATGAGCTGATCTAGTCTTTGATTTTTGATATCTCAGTAAAGGACACATATTCTAAAGCAGTAACAGAAAATATATCTGAAATTGGTTTTCAGTGTTGGTATGTGCTTCAGAACCCTAGTAACCTAGATCCGGCTTTCCAGACAGCAGTCTTGTCTTTTTTATGGCCACCAGCAATGAAACTGGCTATATAATATATGAGGTTATGAGACAGAATATGAAAATAGGAGAATAAAAAAGCTATCATCAAATAGCCTCTGAGAGGATAAAAATGGAGGATTACCATTTTACAATTGTCAAGAGAAGGGATTAATTTTATATCATTTTCTATTTCCACTGCCTGATGTGGTGAAGTTGAATGAAAAGAAGGTCATTGTCTTTATTCATTAATTTAAGAGATTGTTAGAAGATGGAAATCTTTTGGAATTATTATGCCTCTGTAACACTCTTTATCTGAAAACTATGACACTTACAGAATAGTAGGTTCTCTTCCAAGTGTAAATGTTGTCAGAAGTATGATTTAGAGATATGCTGTCAACACAAATTTTCAATGTCTCCCCCATAAAGTTCGTTTGAGGGTCCTTTATCTTCTTATGCTTGCCAAGAGAGCATTTATCAAAATAACTTGACTTAAATTAAATAAAGGGGAATAATTTGATTTAAATTAAATAAATGACATGGGCCTCATTGATTTCTAATGGTACTTTTCCCTCCATAGTCAGCATTAACCACATTAATCTCTCTGAATAAAACTACATGATGCTTAAATATCATATTGCTAATTTACTTACTGGGGGCTCTGCTAGCATATTGCCTAAGGCATTTGACTGCTAACCAGAAGCCTGGCAGTTCAAACCCACCAGCCACTCCTTGGAAGGAAGGTTGGGCAATCTACTTCCATAGTGATATCACCTTGGAAACCCAAGGAGGGGTCGCTGTGAGTCAGGTCTGACTCGACATCATATAACAACAACAATCTAAATATTGAAAATTGTATCAGTTACCCAATGAAATACATTCACAATATGTTGGCAGCTGTTGCTGTTGTTAGGTGCTGTCAAGTTGGTTTCGACTCATAGCAATCCTAAGTATAAAGCGTTGCCCAGTCCTGCGCCATCCTTAGAATGATTGCTATGCTTGAGCCCATTGTTGCAGCCACTGTGTCAATCCATCTCTCATTGAGGGGCTTCTTCTCTTTTGTTGACCCTCTACTTTACCCAGCATGATATCCTCTGCAAGGACTGGTCCCTCCTGAAAACATGACCAGAATATGAGAAACGAAGTCTGGTCATTCTCACTTCTATGGAGTGTTCCAGCTGTACTTCCTTTGATACAGATTTGTTCATTCTTCGAGTAGTTCGTGGTACGTACATTCAGTATGATTTACCAACACCACAATTCAAATGCATGAACTCTTTTGTGGTCTTTCTTATTCATTGTCCAGCTCTTACATGCATATGAGGCTACTGAAAATACCATGGCTTGGGTCAGGCATACTTTAGTCTTCAAAGTGACATCTTTGTTTTTTTAACACTTTAAAGAGATCTTGCATAGCAGATTTGCCCAATGTACTATGTCGTTTGATATCTAACTGCTGTTTCCATGGGGATTAGTTGTGAATCCAAGTAAAATGACAACATCAACCTTTTTTTTTCCATTTATCATGATGCTGCTTATTGGTCCAGTTGTGAGGATTTTTGTTTCCTTTATATTAAGGCGCAATCTAAACTGAAAGCTGTAGTCCTTAATTTTCATCAGTAAATTCTTTAAGTTTCCTTCATTTTCAGCAAGCAAGGTTGTGTCATCTGCATATTGCCTATTGTTGATGAGTTTTCCTCCAATCTTGATGCTGCATTCTTCTTCATATAGTCCAGTTTCTCAGATAATTTGCTCAGCATACAGATTGAATAAGTATGGTGAAAGGACACAAGTTTGACACAGACACACACTTCTCCTGATATACATGTACTTATTTCTGGTTAGCAGTCAAGTGGCTTAGGCACTACACCACCAGACCTTGTAAAATTATATACGTATACATAATTGTGTGTATAGAGTGATTTCTAAATTTTGATTTCATTTCTTTTGTCTTTGAAATTATTATATGCAGCCATTACAGAAGTACTGAAAAGATAGTTGGAAGTTTCCAATAATTTTTTTAAAAAAGAAAAAATGTTTTATTAAATGATTTTTATAAACCTACAAGACAGATATGTTGTAATTCCCTGTAATCCATAACATTTTGCAAGATGATCCCAGAGTTATTGCCTTTTTCCCCTTGAATTCAGGGTGTGTGAACAGAGCTACCATTTTCTTCTTTTAACAATACAGAAGGGAAACATATTCACATAAGGCACAGACCTTACCCAAGTCAAAGGGGTTGCAGAAAAGCAGATTTCCATCACACAAAATCTGCCACAAATGTGCAAAAATGAAGCTCAAAATAAACCTTGCAAATAATCTCCAAATTTTAACAATTTAAAAGTGATGAGACCTTGTGTAAGTCACAAACAGGGATGGCCTCAGTTCATGGAACATCATTAAACATCAATAATGGCATATTCACTGATATGTCTAATCTGTGCAATGAGAAGACTGGTCTAATACAACCTCTAAAACCCCTGCTAACTCAAATCCATGATGCTAGGGACATCTACTATTATCACATTTTATCCTATAATAAGGTTAACTTCACTTCGTATTGAAAAACACAGTAATGGTATTTTTGTCATATGTGGGAGTTATAAGGTAACAAACACTGATAGTTCAGTTTTGTTCTTTATTACTCCCCACTTGTCCAAGTGGTCACTCAGAGATAAATAGGGAACTTTCACTTTCATATCTGCAATTTATCAAAATGAACCATATGCCCTTCATCAAAAAAAAAAAAAAAAACCCTCTCTGCCTGCCATCAAGTCGATTCCAACTCATAGTGACCCCTCGTTGGGTTTCTGAGGCGGTATCTCTATGGAAGTAGATTGCCCAGTCTTCTTTCCCAAATATACACAGTGAAAACTCCCTTCATCTGTTATCTCTATTTATTATATAAACCGCAACTGTGTTTCCAGGAGTAACTCTCAGTGTCCTTCCATTAGCAAACTGCTCACATGATTTTCCCTTAAATGAGAATTATAAATTACACCCCTTACAACTTTTTTTCCTAAAGTACATTTTCCTAATATTTAATTTATAAATCATTTCCCAGATGGATTAGTAATAAATGTTTGAAGGCGGCAGACAGGTCTCCAACAGGAAACCATCATGTTTGCTGTTTACTGGGAGACCTCATTAAAATGGCATCAGAGAAAGCAAAATAAAAACAACCTGGTGAACCTTTGTAATAGCTCTCAAGGGATGTGTAATTCTTAGCATATCAATAAAGAAATGCCCTAGTCCAAACTCCTTCTTTAGATTGTACAGAAATATGGATTTGGTGTTATACTATTTATATGAAGCAGTTGCAGTTGCTAATGATTGGAATAAAGACAAAGCCAAAATAAATGCTACTTGATTTCATGCATTTTCTCCCTAAAACAGTATTTCACATGGAGTCACCATTATATTTGCTTTGAAATACCATGCTGCTCATTTATGAAGTAAGTTTAAATAAATATGTCACAAATGTATATCATGTATATAGAAGTACAGATACATTAGTCATATGGTTTCCAACAATTAAGATGAATCACTTAGGGATGAGTTTGTAAAGTGAAGATTCCTTTTATATAGGTATTAATCCCTTAATTTAGCAATTTTTTTAAATACCAGGTTTTCTTAATGTAAGGCATTCCTTTGTAGAGATGGGAAAACTTTTCATGAATCTGCATTTGTTATCTGTCTGACATCAAAAATGGCACTTCCATTTATATTAATAATCAATTTTAACATATCACACTACTTCCACCTTCTCATTACCCCAAGGAAGAATGCTATTTCATATGGTGGATGAGGAAGTAAATTCAAGAAATGTGGTCCATGATGCATGAAACTCAAGATACAGACAAGTCACCCATACCCCACTCCAATGTCCTTCATATTTAGTCATTTTTGTTATAATCTTTCTATTTGTTAAATCATTCTGCAGTACAATGAGATAGATGTATGGCAGTATGTTCTGAGAGTTATCAGATCTTGGTCAACCCATAGACCAAGTACTACATAAAACGACATTTGAAAAATAAAAAAAATCTTAAAAGTATGTCAAATCCCAGCGTGATTCTTTAGATATATCTGGGTTTCTCAGAAGCTACTTGACAACTGATTAATCTCAATTTCTTTTTCCTCTTTGCTTCAAGCTAAACAAGTTAAAAGCAAAAATAGCTTCTTTCTTTATGAACCTTCTCTCCAGATGCAAACATACATATAATCTTATTAATGAAATGTATCTGTCCCTGCCAGTCTCAAAATAATAACACATGAACTAAAAATTTCTCTAGTCTAATGTTGTAGAAAGAATCCTGAAAAGAAATTTGCTCGATTCACCATGTGAGTGAGAAGGTAAATATATATATATATATATATATAT
>NW_006921828.1:2151012-2178528 GCF_000298275.1 Orycteropus afer afer | reverse complement strand
TTCATATATATATATTTGTATATATAACATGACAAAAATATTAATTCGTTCTTGCTTTTATAAATTTCTCATAGGAATATTTAATATAGGAATAATATTTAATACATATTAAATGTAACAAATATGTAAAATAAAATCCACCTGTTATCCTACTACTCAGAAGCCATCAGACAGTAATTTCTTGTAATTTTATAATACTAACCAAGAGCCAGGCTTTTAATACAGGCATTTTCACCAACCTGAGCCCTCAACAAACTCAGCCCCTGCCCTGAAATTGTTTTGTAATTTGTTAGGATTCACAAATGAGGAAGAAATAAAGAAAGAGTAAGGCAATTATAAAAATAATTAAAACAGAAGAAGGAATCAAATAAGGGCCTGGTTTTCTTTTATTATGTTAAGAACCAGCAGATGTTCTTCATACTGACAAAAAATGTAATGTATTTTAAAATCCAAGCTTAGGGCAGCTGAGAAAAACTCTTACAGTCTGTGCCTTTCTTTCTTATCTATAAAATGGGGTAAAGCATCTCTACCTCATTGATTTGTCATGGTAACATAAGATAATTAATGGGAAAGTACTTTGTAAACTCTGAAACAGATCATTTTTTTGAACACATTTTTAGTAGAACAGTGATTGGTATGAAAACAGTTACTGGAGTGTGATAGGTAAAATTCTAAAGATGTTCTCCAAGATTCCCATTCTCTGGTTTTTCCATCAAACACTAATCTAGGTATTGCCATGAAGGGACTTTCCAGATGGAATTCAGGTTATTAGTCAACTGCCTTTAAGATAGGGAGTTTAGCCTGGATTGCCCAAGTGGGGCTGATGGAATCACATTAGTCCTCAGAAGCCGAAGAGGAAGGTAGAAGAGTCCTTCACAGGCATGTGAGAAGGTAAGGCAGGAGAGATGAGGCATAAAGGGAGGTCAGAGAGAGCTGGGAGGCACCCACTGTTGTTGGCCTTGAAGGGGGTCACAAGCCAGGGTGTGTGGGTAGACACTAGAAGCTGAGTATGGCTTCCGGCAAATAGCTAGCTAGCTAGCAAGGAAATGAGGACCTGAGTCCTACAATCACATGTAACTGCATTCTGCTAACAATCTGAATGAGCCTAGGAACAGATATCCCTCTAAACCAGTTGTCATTGAGTCAATTCCAACTCATGACAACCCCATGTGTGTCAAAGGAGAACTAGTGGTACACAGGGTTCTCAATGGTGGTGATGTTTTGGAAGTACACAGCTAGGTCTTTCCTCTGAGTTACCTCTGGGTAGATTTGAACTTTCAACCTTTTGGTTAGTAGCCAAGTGCTTAACCATTTGTACCACCCATGGATTCCTAGATTGCCCCTTACAACACTAGGGAAAAAAAAAAAATGCCTGCTGATACCCTTGATTTCATCCTCCATACTTCTGACCCATAACATTTGTCAGCTGGTTGTTGTTTTAAGCTGTTAAATTTGTGGTAAATTATTACAGCAGCCATAGAAAACTAATAAATAGAGTTTCTACAGCAGCAGTAGAGAAATTAAACTATTATTTTCATAATCATATGCTTATCATAAGGCATACAGTATTGTGACTGCTTTACATGGCCCTTCTAGCCATAGTCCTCCATTTTGTGATGTACTGTAAATCCTAGCCTCCATGCCAGTGGTTATGGTCCCATTTTGGAGTGAGATGTCTGTTGTAATTGCTCTCAAAGGATGTGTAACTCTCAGGATGTCAATGCAGAAATGCCCTAGTCCAAACTCCTTAGATTATACAGAAATTATCTACTTTGTGTTACACTATTTATAATATAATATAGGAGCTCTGGTAGCATAGTGCCTAAGGCACTTGACTGCTAACCAGAAAGCTGGTGGTTCAAACCCACCAGCCACTCCTCGGAAGGAAAGTTGGGCAATCCTACTTCTGTAGTGATACTGCCTCGGAAACCCAAGGAGGGGTCGCTATGAGTCGGGGCCGACTCGATGGCATATAACAACACAACAATTTATAATATTATTATGAGGCAGACTTAGGGTAGAAAGTGTATTGAGTCCAGCCTTGGTGGAGGGTATGACTCAAGTCACCAACCTTAGTTTCCCTGAGGGTATATATGTGAATGTTCTAGCAAAGTTCACTCTTGCCTTGTATCCAACGTCTGGTTTGTCATATTTCACTCCCAGTTCTTGGGACTTGAAACAGCAGCCAGTTGTCTGACCTGTCAATTTGGGTTCATCAGCCCCTGTAATCACATGAGTAAGGAGAATCCTCCAGACCAATGCTTGACTCATGGATTTTGGACTTGCCAGCCTCCACACTTGTGGGAGCCATTTTCTTAGCAGCTCATGAGTTCTGCAAGATGTTACAGCAAAATATGGAGCCCTAACATGAGAGATGACCATCAACTGCTCATATGCAAGTTCAACTGGAAGTTAAAGACAATTAAAACAAGTCCAAGAGAGCCAAAGTATGATCTTGAATATATCCCTCCTGAATATAGGGATCATCTAAAGAATAGATTTGATGCATTGAACACCAATGACTGAAAACCAGAAGAATTGTGGGAGGATATTAAGAACATTACCCATGAAGAAAGCAAGAGATCACTAAAAAGATGAGAAAGGAAGAGAAGGCCAAAAGGGATGACAGAAGAGACTCTGAAACTTGCCCTTGAGCGGGGAGTAGCTAAAGCAAATGGAAGAAATGACAAAATAAAAGAGCTGAACAGAAGATTTCAAAGAGCAGCTCGAACAGACAAAGCCAATTACTATAATGAAATGTGCAGAGACCTGGAGTTTGAAAACCAAAAGGGAGAACACACTCGGCATTTCTCAAACTCAAAGAACTGAAGAAAAAATTTAAGACTCGAGTTGCAATACTGAAAGATTCTATGGGCAAAATATTGAATGATCCAGGAAACATCAAGAGAAGATGGCAGGAATACACAGTCACTGTACCAAAAAGAACTGGTAGATCTTCATCCATTTCAAGAAGTGGCATATGATCTAGAACCAGTGGTACTGAAGGAGGAAGTCAAAGCTGCAATGAAAGAATTAGTGAAGAACAAGGCTCCAGGAATTGACGGAATACCCATTGAGATATTTCAGCAAATGGGCATTGTAGGCACTCACTCGGTTATGCCAAGAGATTTGGAAGACAGCCACCTGGCCAACTGACTGGAAGAGATCCATATTTGTACCCATTCCAAAGAAAGGTGATCCCACAGAATGTGGAAATTATTGAACAATATCATTAATATTGCACGCAAGTAAGATCTTATTGAAGATAATTCAAAAATGTTTGTAGCAGTATATTGACAGAGAACTTCCAGAGGTGCAAGCTGGATTCAGAAGATGATGTGGAACAAGAGGTATCATGGCTGTTGTTGGATGGATCTTGGCTCAAGGCAAAGAATACCAGAAAGATGTCTACTTGTGTTTTCTTGACTATGATTGTGTGGATCATGACAAATTATGGATGACATTGAGAAGAATGGGAATTCCCAAGCTCTTGATTGTACTCATGAGGAACCTGTACCTGTACCAGGAGGCTGTCATTCGAACGGAACAAGGGGAAACCACATTGTTTAAAATCAAGAAGGGAGTGCGTTGGGGTTGTATCCTTTCCCCACGCTTATTCAATCTATATGCTGAGCAAATAATCCAAGAACCTGGACTATATGAAGAAAAATGTGGCATCAGGATTGGAGGAAGAATCATTAACAACCTGAGATATGCAGATGATACAACTTTGCTTGCTGAAAGTGAGGATCACTTGAGGCACTGATGAAGATTGAAGAATACAGTCTGCAGTATGGATTACATCTCAACATAAAGAAAACAAAAATCCTCACAACTGGACCAGTGAGCAGCATCACAATAAATGGAGAGAAGATTAAGGTTGTCAAAGAATTCATGTTGCTTGGTTCTACAATCGATGCCAATGGAAGCAGCAGTCAGGACATTAGACGACGTGTAGCATTGGGAAGGTCAAACACGAAGGAACTGTTTCAAATGCTGAGGAGCAAGGATGTCTCCTTGAGGACTAAGGTGTGCCTGACACAAGCCATGATATTTCCAATCGCCTCATATGCATGTGAGAGCTGGATAATGAATAAAGAAGACCAAAGAAGAGTTGATGCTTTCGAGTTGTGGTGCTGATGAAGAATGCTGAAAGTACCATGGACTGCTAAAAGAGCTAACAGATCTGTCCTGGAGAAGTGCACCCGAAATGCTCCTTGGAAGCGAGAATGGCCAGACTACGTCTCACATATTTTGGTCATGTTGTCAGAAGGAACCATTCCCTGGAGAAGGATGTCATGCTTGGTAGGGTGGAGGGTCGATGAAAGAGGGGGAGGCCTTCAATGAGATGGATTGACATGGTGGCTACGATGATGGGCTCAGGTAGAACAGGGATCATGGTGCTGGCATGGGATCAGGCAGTGTTTCGCTCTGCTGTGCATGGGGTCGCTATGAGTCGCAAACGACTCAATGGCACCTAACAACAACAACAACAACATGGAAGAGAGAGTACTGGTGGGAGAAGGAGGAGTTGATGTTAGAGATGATGGAGTGGGAAAGCAGTTTGGAAATGTTGGGCATTTGGTAAATCTTTAACCTCCACCTCATAGAACTACCTTTATGGTGATCCTTCTAAAATAAATTATTTGAGCAACTGGTTAAGGTATTTGTCTGCTAACCAAAAGGTGGGTGGTTGGAATCCACCTGCCGCTCTATGTTAGAAAGATGAGGCAGTCTGCTTCTGTAAAATTTACAACCTTGAAACCCTATAGGGAAGTTCTACTCTTTCCTATAGGTTTACTATGAGTCAGAATTGACTCAATAGCAGTGGGTTTGTTTTTGTTTTTTATGCCTACCTAGACCCTCATCCAAAATGATCATTGTTAATACATAATAGGAATCAAAGACTTTGATCTGAGGAATTTAAAAAGTGACAATCTGCACTTATAGGGTACAGCAGATAATTCTACAAGTCTCTACTTGAAACTGAGATATGTCATTTAATCTACCCACATGTATTTTCTAAAGAACTGTATGGTGATGTAGTAGTAAGACTTCTAGATTTGAAACTGAAATGTCTCTAAAATCTAATCCAGACTCTATCATGTACCAGGTGAGTAGCATTTGGCATTATACCCCTTCTGTATCTGAATCTACATATCTTTAATATGAATTTAAATAGTATTCATGTTGCTTTAAATGAAATAATAAAATTAAATTTCCCTCTTAATCACAAATATTTAACAATTATCAAGTTTGGATACATTATTTGGTCCTTCTCAGAAAAATGACTGAAATAATTGGTGGTTGGAAAATTAGCCTAGCTTGTTCAAGTACTAAGATTAAGTCACAATTACTCATTATAATGCCTACTACCTCATAATTTGAGATTATACAATGGAATATACTGGGTGGTGGTTTGTGCGATAGTAGGAAATAGCAGAAAAGAAAGATTCAGAATAAAATTATGGTAATCCCAAAGATTTATATAAGTAAAGGGGACACTATGAAAAATTTTACATACATATATATAAAGTTAACACAAGGAATTAGTGCAATCACAACTTATAATGCATAGGATAACATTGACTTAAAGACGTTTCATATACTATTAAAAAAAATTAAAAATCACATCTATTTCCCAAAAAATCCTTGAACCATAAAGAAGATGGGAACTGTTATTATTTCTTATACCAAAAACTAGTGGATGTAAGACAGGTTGAGAGATTTGCTTAAAATCAAAGAGCAGGAGGAGAAGTAACCTGAACCAGAAACTTGTCATTTTGAATCTACTTCTCCTTTCCCTATGTCATTCAGTCAATTTCCATTCTGTTCAAGTCCTCATATTTACTCCTAATCTCATATGGGAGGATCTAGCAAACAGAAATGGAACGGGAGCTCAGCCCTTAGACAGCGTGTTTGAGACAGGATAAAATCCCATTAAATTCAGCTGTAAGGGGGCTTTGGGGTGAGACTCCCTGAAGGAGGAGGCAGCTGCCCTAGTGAGTAGTTTCCACAAGCCACTGTGTTTATCAGTTTGTTAAAGGAAAACTATTCGAGCTTCTCAGTACAGGTCCAGCAGAGTACATTCCACAGACCTCATCGTTGTCCGATTCTGTTTTATTAGATTACAGTGTAGCAGATGTTATTTGCCCTGAGAGGAGCTCTAACATATTTTAAATTCCAAGCCAACCTCCTCTGAGAAATACTCAAACACAGGTACTATTTTGCTGGCTAACAAAATTGCCCTGTATGATTAAAATATTAAATCTCTTGAGCTTTCAGCTAAAGTTTACCTGACAATTAACTGTGGTGACCGAACAGCCACATTTGCATGGTATAAGTTTTTACCTCTACAAACTTTTGCAGCCTATCCAAAGAGCAAACTATGATCAGCTATAGGAACAACAGGTTTGGAATCACTGAACAAAGAAAATATCATACTAAGCATACTTTTCATTCTAAATAAAAATGAAATAATTCACTCATCTTTCTTGTTTGTTTTCCTCCCCTTGAATTATTTGGTTTCTCTCCACCCCTCATTCCATTAGAGAAGAGTAGAAAAAGTCAACTATAAGAAACCTATTATTATTTTAGAGAAAAAGAAGGTCTAAGCTGTAAAACAGTTTACACAGGAAAGCATATTAAAATGAAAACTATCTTTTGTTATCTTGCTTCTGGGGTAATACTCCAAAATAGCAACTATGCTTCATTATCCACAAATATCTAAGAGACTTCTGAATGTCAGCAGGGAACAGTTTATCGACCTGACTCAGAGGAAATACGGTATGCTAAAAAGGACTTCATAAAGAAGTCAGGAGACCTGATTTCTGCAGCTGGCTCCATGAAGAACAGGCTCCATGACCTTGAGAAGTCTCGTGGGATCTAGCTCCCTATTTGTATAACGAACTAAATGATCTCTAATGTTCTTTTGGAAACTAAAATTCTGATGCCCAAAGAATTTAGCTGAGGTTCTGTGCAGAATCTACTAAGAAGTAATTCTTGATTGTGATTTTGGCAAGTTTGCGGAATAACTTAACACTGTAACACACGCTGATCAAGGTGGGAAGGAATAGACAAATCATTTCTATTTCAATATTTAGTTTATATATCTCAGGTGGAAAGTGGAGCAAAGATTAAAATAAAATGACTACCTACCATGTGCTATGTATTAATTTCTCGGCATACAACTACCCTATAAGATTCCTAGGAAAAATACTATAATGACATTGTCCAAAGGAGTTTATTTCAAACCAAGGAGGAAGTATATATATATATTTACTTAGAAATTGAAAGTTGGAGCATGGGGTGATACTTGTCTTATTTTGTGCAGTATAATCAAAATGATTTCAAAGTTATCATTGAAACACTGGAACAAAAGCCATTATAAAGTTAATTCCCTTAATTATGGGCACAAAATCTCCTTAAATATTTTGTTTTTATATTAGATCTTGGATCAAAATTCAGATAAAGTCAGGTTGAAAATAATAATATATTTGAAAAGGAAATAAACTTGTTACAAAATTTACATTTTAAACCTCCTTATTTGATCTATTGAACCAGGATTCATAAACTGAGCTGTATTACTTACTTACTGAGTGAGCAATGTACAGAAATACAAACACAAAGTAGATGACAGGTAGAAGGCTGGGTGAAAAGTATATGATTCCAAAACCTTGTAATGAAGTTTAAGAGAAAAAAAGATATAATGAGAAAATGAAGAAAATTTCCAAACAATACAGAAATGCATCTGAATGTATTTACAGTAGAAATATTTGAAGTAAGAAAAATACTATCACAGAGCAGGGTCAAGCAGGAAAGCCTCAAACAGAACTTAAGTATTGAAAATGAGAGAGTGCTGCCTTACTGCAGGCGGAGAACCTGGAAACTCTCACAGGACAGATTTTCAACCTATCGAAGTTAGTTACATAAATATTTCCTATAATTAGTCTCAGTTCGTTTGCCCACATTAAATTATATTGCATGCTGCAGACAATTACATTTCTCCCTGAAATATTTCATAACTAATGAAATCACTTCCATCTATTGATTCTATTTGAAGAAAAATAGGGAGGTTACTTTTTACAAGGTGTTTTCCACCGCAGCATGATGATGCAGTGAGCTGGCAATGACAGAAACCATTTGGTTTTACTCCTCATTGAAATAAATCTACACTTAAGTAAGAGACATGGTTGCACAACTTAGAATCTATATAACAAATCAAATCCCTTACAGTCCAAAAGTACAATTATTGCAGTGATTTTTGGAAAAGCATAAACTTCCTTGATATGACAGAAAAATATAGCCATACATTTACTGAGCATTTACTACATGCAAGGCAAATGCTAAGTATTTTATAAGCATCACTTCATTCAATAATCTAATGAGATAGGTAGTACTAATATCTTCAATTACAAACAGAGAAAAACAAAGGTTTAGACAAGTAGCTTGTTAACAACAGCTAGAAAGTGACATAGCTTGCTTTCAAAAACAGCTGTTTCCCTCTAGTCTGAAATCACAAATAGACTGTAACAGATTCCACATGAAAAAATAATTTCATCCCATACATGATCATACTCTTGA
Source organism: Orycteropus afer afer (assembly GCF_000298275.1). Lineage (NCBI taxonomy): Eukaryota > Metazoa > Chordata > Mammalia > Tubulidentata > Orycteropodidae > Orycteropus > Orycteropus afer. The sequence goes on along the minus strand of NW_006921828.1, from coordinate 2,169,945 downwards.
AATTACAGTCACAAAATTACCACAGGAGCTCAAACGTTACCAGGGCAAAAAGAACATGAAAAAAGTAGACAAGTTATAGCAAGCCAACAAATTTAAATGCTTATCATGTCTCAAAATAATCTGTGATAAGAAATCTAGGGACTAACATAGAGCAAGGGTGAATTAGAACTGAAAGTGACACGAGAAAAACTGATGCAGATATGAGCCCAGAGTACTAGGGCTGCAGCCAAAAGGGTACTTTTCTTTATTTTTCCCCTCCCAGTTCAAGAGATTTTTCTTGTTTATTAACTAAATTGGGTCAGAGGATGTTTTCTCTATACCCCTTCCTCTACCCATTCTATCTAGAAAGTTACCTTATGGATATTAAAATTACCAACTTTGAGTGAGCAAATGTATAACTTAAGATCCATTTGAAAAGGCCTGTGCTTGCACATCCTATGGTTTTAATACAATGCCAAATATATAATCCAAATAGATGCTAAAACTGAGGGTAGGGGGTTAAATTGTATTAGCAAAACTAAAATGAAAATAAGCCATCATTTGTGGGCAAGGGCAGACTAAATTCCCTATCCAAGTGTTTTCAGGGACTCTCAAGTTCCCTAGAAATATACACTACCCAACAAAATGGGCCACAAATAAACCAAAACCAAACTCAATGTCATTGGGTCAATTCTGATTCATACAGACCCTTTAGGACAGAGTAGAACTGCTCATAGGGTTTTCCAATGCCGTACATCTTTACGGAAGCAGACTGCCTCACCTTTCTCCCATGGAGTGGCTGGTGGGTTCAAATCACTGACCTTTTGGTTAGCCGCCCAGTGCTTCAACCACTATGCCATCAGGCCTCCTGTGCCACAAAAGGGATTTTGGAAATCAAGCTCAAGTTATAAAAAGAGTTTTTTTTTTTTTTTTTTGATTTTTAAATAGGATTTGAACCAAAGTACAGTCTTCTAAACACAGCCTTATCAAACCTTGTCCATAGAATACACTTACCTCTATACTATTTTGAATTTTTTTCCCAAAATATAATGAATGCAACATTTTCATATAAAAAATCAGAGTCAGGGAAATATTAATTTGCTTTCATTTTTAAAATGCTGGCCAATAGCATGAATGAGTCTAAAACAGTACCATAGGAACAATGAAAAACTTTCATCCAATTGTCATTATGAATAATATTTGTCCTGAAATTTGCATCCACAAAGAAATTTATTTAAAATAGACAATGAATTATGTCACCTCAAAAGATTTCCATCATCTTTTGCTTTGTTTTAATGTGCTGTACAATTATGTGACATCATCTCTTTGCTTTGTGAAACTCTTTGGCTATATATGCTACTGTTCAAGCATACTTTCATGAGTTTTCATAATTTCTAATGCATTGTTATTTATCTTCAAAGTGCTACATGTCACACCTGGCCTGTCTATGTTCAATACTTTAATATCATATAGAATTCAAGCAAAACTTTTACTTACCAAAATTTATAACTGGCTTGAGTCGGGGCCAACTCGACGGCAAACAACAACAACAACAACATGCAATAGAGAAACGAAAGAATATTCAAGGTATTATTATTACCTCTTAGGTTATTTTCACATTGACCGATATTTATAGATGAATTTATTCCTATATTCCCACACTAAAATCAACCCCATAGAATTACTTGTCACAACAGAAACCTATTTAACTCAAATAGCATTAGGTTCATTATAGTATGCTCAAAGTACTAAAACTACGGGAATTTCTATTAATAATATTAAAGCTTGCCAAGATTTAGCAAAATGATTATTTCTAAAATAATCTCTTTGAATGGATAAACCATTCAATGGATAAACATAATGCATTTATTTTAGCACACCAAAGCACAACACATACTACTAGGATTTATATTGATAAATCTATTGATTCAAAATCATTTGGTAGATCAAAGTGTCAGTGATATTTCCTCCTTCAAATTTTTAAATTGTAATAGTGAGCAGTGTCATATATGTAACATTAATTAGAGAATGCTGTAGTCTCATTTCAATAGAGTTGTATGTGTGTGTATCTGGAGAGCACCATTAGTATATATTCAACAACTAATAATAATAAAAAACAACTTCCACATAAAGTGAGACTAATCTTGCATTTGAAAAAGGGAGCAGAATTTAAATGAATACATTATTTCTGCAGAAGTTTTAAAAACTAAAATGACATTACACATTAATGAGAGAACCAAACAAGACTGGGAGGCTTCATCAAGTATTAAAGCTAAGTACTCCAGCACAAAAAAAAAAAAAAAAAAGAATTATACATTTTTAGTTCATGGTGTCTTGTAGAATAGAAGAGCTATAATTCCTATATGAAAAATAACATACTTACTTTATCAGATGTCTGCTTTCAACAAATACTGAACTTATCTTTAGCACAACTTCAATCCATGGTACATTATTTATTTCCTCCTTAACAGCAGCAGAGACTCAAGATGCTCCAAAGCTTTACTTTCAGACAGTTTTCTCCAACCACAGTCTTTTAAATGTCCTGTTATTTGCTTCAGCATCTATGAAACAACTCTATCCTTCACAACAATCAAAACCCTTGAAGCAATCCACATCTGCTTCCTTACACTGAATTTCAAATCTAGTCACATACGCACACACACACACACACACACACAAAGAAAAAACCTTCTTTACTTCACATTTTATTTCAGAAAGTTTCATGGGTAGAATATTCCAAGTCCCTTCAATATACCACAGAGCACTAAATGGTAAGAATTATATTACTGTGGCTCCTTAGATTATAACTGATAAGGTGAGGCTTTTACATTTATATTGGGTTCTGAGGAGCTGATGCCATACCGGTCTAATAATTAATAATTCATGGAGCCAAATTACAGCCTTAGAAGGAAACAGCCACTTTGACTAGTTCTTTCATAATCCTCTGATTTATGTATGACAGCACAGAGGAGTTCTAGCAGAGGTTAATAAGAAGAAGAAGGAAAAAAAAAATTCAGACATAACACTTGAGTTTTAAAATTAGTCCTGCCTTTGCACAATCTGGGTTTGTTATGGCATCATGGGAGGTCTATCTCTTTGAGCACAGCCAATTCAAAGGATTGCAGTATCACTTTAAATGAGCACTAGTGACAGTGTCCAGGGCAATGTCCTGGAATGAAGGGTTATTTGTATTTGTGCATCCAGTAAACCAAATTGAAGGGCTCTTTGGACAGAAAAAAAAAAATAGAAAATGAAATTTCCCCCCACTGTTTCAGAAAGTAAACTATTACTTGATTTCTGAGAAGACACTGTAGAAATACTGAAGAATAAATCTACCATATAGTTCATTGTCACTTAGAGATAGCTTATTAGGGAACACCAGGCATGTGGTATGTGTCTCTGTATGTTTGTGTGCACATTTGCACATGTGTATTTGGCTATGAACAATAAACTACACTTTGCAGTGTCTTCAAAGCATGTTGTAGCTGTTGTGTGCTGTCAAATCCATTTCTGACTCATAGTGCCCCATGTTACAGAGTAGAACTACTCCACAGGTTGTCATGCAAGGAGATCACCAGGTGGTCACAGAGCCACTGGTGGGTTGGAGCCACTGACCTTTTTGTTTAGCGGCTGAGCACTTGACAGCAAAGCACAGGCTACTCATAATCTATAAGATTTAATCATGTTTAAAATATTTTTATTGAAGTGTAATATATATCACTATGAGTCAGAATTGATTCAACATCAACTGACAACAAAATGCACAGAAGTGTGTTTCAATCTACCAATTCTATCAAGATATAGAATATTCTCATCACCCTTATGATAGTTAAAGTTACGTGTCATCTTGGCGAGGCCATGATTCTCAGTGATTTAGTAGTTATGATGCAATTATTCCCCATGATAAGATCTGATATAACGTAATCACTTCCATAATGAGATCAGCTGTGAGCAGCCAGTCAGTTGAAAAGAGTTTTCTTCGGGGTATGGCGTGCTTCCAATATATATGGAAAAGCTCTGGCGAAGCTCTCTGGCTTTTGCTTGAGATCCTGCATCTGGCCCATCATCATCTGGGCTTGAAGCAGTGGGCTGCCATATTGCCTTGCATTGTTGGCATTCACAGCCTATGAACCAACAGCCTGCCATTTTACCTGCTCATCTTGGATTCATCAGCCTCTGAAGCTACCAGCCTGCTGCATTGCCTCCTGAAATTGGATTGGTCAGCCCCTGAAGCTGGTTCAGTCAGAAGAAACATCCAGTTTCCTGTCTGACCCACAAATGTGGGACTTGCCAGCCTCTACAACTACCTGAGCCATTTCTCTGAGATAAATCAATCTCTACCGCTCTGGCCTCCCCCATATAAGCTTCACTGGATTTGCTTCTCTAAAGAACCCAGCCTAAGGCCACCCTAGAAAGTTGCCTTAAATTACTTCTTACTCAACATCCTGCCCTAAAGAATTGATTATCTAATTTCTAGCACTGTAGATTAGGTTGTCTATTGTAATATTTTATATAAATACAACCATATGGTATATATTTCCTTGCATCTGGCTTCTTTCACTCAGCATGTTGTTGATTTGCATCTATACTGGTGCATTTAATTGCTCAGTAATATTTCAATGTAGGAACAGACTACAACATGCATTGTGATAGAGTTGATTCTGACTCATAAGGACCCTGTAGGACAGAGTACAACTGCCCTATGGGGTTTCCAAGACTATAATAAGCAGAACACCACATCATTCTCCCACTGAGTGGCTGTTGGGTTTGAACTGCCAAACTTTATGTTAGCAGATGAATGCTTAACCATTAAACTGCCAATGCTTCCTCAGAACAGACTACAGTTTCTTTAATATATTCTTTTGATGGACACCCAGGCTGCTTCCAGCTTTCAGCTATTATGAATAAAGTTGAGATGAACATTCTAATACAAGGCTTTTTGTACATATGTTTTCATTGCACTTGGGTAAATTCCTTTGTACACAAACACAATATTGGGTCATATGGTAGATGTATTTTAAGGTTTTATTAAACTGTCAAAATATTTTCCAAAATATTTGTACCATTTTTTATTCCCACCCATAATTGTATCAGATTCCGGTTCCTCCTCATGCTTTCCAATATATATTGCTGACAATCTTTTTCATTTTAGCCATCTAGTGGCTACAGAGTTATATCTCATAGGGTTTTAATTTTCATTTCTCTTTTAATTAATTATGTTAATTTCCTCATGTGCTTATTAGACCTTCATTGTTAAAGTGGAGTACGAATTAGTAGATGGAGGGGAAAAAAAAGGATGCTCCACGTAAGCCCTAGATTCTATGGTCTTTGGCACTCACATGGTGACTAGTGCATCTATGACACTTTATATTCCCACCCAACTGGCCCTAGCACCAGACCCTATGCTCAAATATATTTCCTGCCAACTAGACTCCCCAAAAGCTGAATCTGGCTTATATCTAGTGGGACTCTTTATTACAGTTTGATGATGCCATACTTTTGGTTTTGCTTTCATTTTCAATATTCAAAAGAAAATCTTCCCGTGTGTGGCACTCTCCCTGAAAACTATGTTCATTAGCATGCCTATGAGTTTAGATTACATTAACGGGTTTTGTCTGAAAACAAATTGGGTGTTTCAATATCCATGAGTAACCAAAACCTGAGTCTTACTTTATTTATAAAATGAGAATATCAGCTATCTCTTAGAATTTTACGAGGATTAAAAGAGAGTGTTGGTATGCAATGTGTCTGGACCCATCAAGAATAGTGAGAGTGACAGAGGTGGTGGTAGTAATAATGTTTACTAGCCTATCTAAAACTGAGCTCAATTCACACAAATAAATATTTTATTTGAGAGGCATAATGAATTTATGGTGATTCTTTCCAACCTTTTACTGCATCTCTTCATGTATATCATTTATTTCTCAGAATTCCAATGATGATGATAATACTTAAAACTATACAAAGTTTATATAAGGATAAAATGAGAAAAAGAAGGTAGAGTGATTTAAAATGCTCAATATTATTACATTTTATATAATCTCACTGTGAGGTAGATCCATACACACATGTTGGTCTTTTTATTACATGCATATCTACTTGTAAAGGTATCCACATTTCCCTATATGTAAGTATAGTAGAGAGTCCCTGTGTGGTATAAATGGTTAAGATGCTCAGTTGGAGGTTTGAGTCTACCTAGACTGCTCAGAATAAAGATCTGATGATTTACTTCAGAAAAATTAGTCACTGACAACCCTGAGTGCAGTTCTACTCTGACACACATGGGATCATCATGAGTCAGAATCAACTTGATGGCAACTTTATTTATAAAATACTACTTGTTATAAGTATGGTAGAGTAGAGAAAAGGAATTATAAACTCCTTTTCTTCCTCTGTGAAGAAACAGAAACATAGCACAAAGGAATAACTAATTAGTATCTGTCATTTCCAGGTAGACAGCCTCTGTACTTTGTGGTAAGAAGATGGGCCAGTCAAGAGTCCCACAAAGTGAGGCTACAAGAGCTGCAACCTCAGGTCTCCTTGATCAAGAGGACTGCACCCATTATTTATAAACTGATGCATAAAAAAGCAGTAAAACAAGGAGAGATGTTTAATGATCACATCTTAATGGATATGGGGTGAGAGGGCAGAGATTCCAAAAGAGCTGTTGGAGGTAATAATGGGGAGGGACAAAAAGCTAAGAATATATTAACATTGTTACATAACAAATCCTCATCAAGTTCTCAAATCTAGACCAAAATACAGCTGGTTGTAGACTTCCTGAAGAGGGATCCTCTTCACTTTGCAAAGTGAAATTTGGTTTTACTTCTTTAGAAAAAAAGATAGTAAATAAATTTGGGAAGGCAGAGAAATTCTCTGGTAGAATTTAACATTTCTGATTTGAGTTCATATAACTATATACTGCTTGGAAAGGTGAGGTTTGGAGAAGGTTCATCATATGTCCTTGGCTCAATGAGGAGCAGCCACAATGACTCCACCATGCTGGCTAAAACAATTTGAATGAAAACTCACCTCAACTACCTAATGCTGTTGCTTGTACTTGGTTCACTTAAGCAGAGGGCTGACAGCCCCTATCTAAGTGGTTTCATTCCTACTTTTCCAAAAACTGATGGGTCATCTGTATCCTTTCAATAAACTCTCACAGATGACAAGCTCAGCCATGATGCTAATTATTAAAGTTTTTATACTCAAGAAGATTTTTGACTATCACTTTATGGGGATAGCAGTTCAGTGCTCAAATTCTTGCTGAGGCCATGCAGGTGTCCAATACAATGCTTTTGTAGCAAGTTCCCCTCAATCTACATTATGACCCAATTCACTAAGAGACAATATGTAAACCTTCACCTCTGTCCCATTCTTTCTTCGTTATACCATCCAACAAAATGGAGCTCAATTTTCTTTGATATATAATTTATTGGAAGGCACACTGGTAAGATTTTGAGATGAGAATCAAAAAAACAGAAATTAGAAAGCTGAGTGTATATACCTGACTTTGTTCTCTAGCTCTGTGACCTTGGAAGGTTACTTCATTGTATTCTTCATATAAAACTTAAGCCTTTCCTTTACTCTCAGGGTTTGTCAAGGCTTTGTATATTTAATTTGAAAATGACTCTCAGTCATGTAGGGTGAAGATAATACAATTGTAAAAATGGTCATAAAAGGGGTTAGCATGGATTTAATCATGAAACAAGGAGTCAAATGTGCTTAAAATAAGCACACTAAATGACTCTAATACACTCTTATTATTCACTCTGTTTCACTTTTCTGCTTCAGTAATTCTGGATTGGATGCTGGTTATTAAATTTGAAGACAGGGCAAGTATCCAACCCCATAAACAAAGGTATTCCCCAGATGTTAGCCATTTTATCATGTAAGCATGATGCCCAGAGGTGGTGTGGCAGGGAAGGTCAATATTAAGCCCATTACAAACTAAATCTATTCAGAGTCTGTAAAGAACACCTGCTATTAGAATTTTAAGCCAGATCATCATCATTACAAATTCTGCTTTACTCCTCTTATAAACTAAAAGATGTACTTGAAAAACAATATATCTTCTGGAAAAAAGAAATGTGTTTTTGGACTTCATGTTATTTCAAAGGCATCAAGCTGAAGGCTCAGGTTTGGCAATTCTTGGAGCAAAATCTCGCAGTGCAAGAAATAAATAAAACATTTATTGAGAAATTAAAGTGACTTGAAAAATTTCAGGAATTTGTTCAGTATTATTTCTTTTGTGAAACTGTTCTAGTTCTATAGTCTTTTTATTGGAAAAAAAAAAGATATGAAGAGTCTCTATATCCTACTGTTTATTGGAGTTAACATGGAAACATTTAAAGATTATATCATTCTAAAAGAATAACCCATAAGCTATCCATCTAACCACAATGATTTCAAGAAAAACAATACAAATCTTTGTGTTGTTTTTTTTTTTTGCCTCAATTTAGCTTGTAAACAAAGAGAACATTCATTATATACCATGTGTTTTCTTAAGCATATTTAAGAGTTTTATTTTTGAAGTTGCTGCTTTGTAGCTACTTTGGCCTCTGATCCTATCAACAGAAAAGTTGATTAGATGTATTTTATTTTTAACTTTTTATCTTAATCGCTTCAGACTTACAGAAAGTCTGATTGAAACAAAACAAATTGCTCAAATTCCCCAAGAATGTCCAATTTTTTTAACATTTTCCTACATTTCTCTTGTCATTTCTCTCACCTCTTTCTCTTGTTGTATTCTACATATGCACATATAATACACACACACACAGACAGTAAGTTGAAAACATGATATTGATTTACCTCAAATGATTTACTGTGTATTTCCTATAAACAAGGACATTCTTTTATATAACCACAGTAAAACTACTAAAATCTGGTAGTAAACATTTATAATGCACCTCAAGCACAGTCACCACCTTTCTGTCAGTGGAGGCGATACTGCTGAACAGGTTTCAGTGGAGCTTTGACACTAAGACAAACTAAGAAGAAAAGCCTGGTGCTGTATTTTTGAAAATTAGTCAATGAAAGTCCTATGGATCAAACAGTCCATTTCCATTATGCTTAAGGTTGCTGTGAGTTGGAAGTCAATTCAATGCCAGTTAACAGCAACAAAAACAGCAACACTGATTAACCTATAACTTTATTCAAAGTTTGCCAATTGTCATAATAATACCCTTTAGAATAAAAGCAAATCCCAAACCATGGATTTAATACAGTAGACATGTCTCTTAAAGTTTCCTTTAATCTTGAATAGTTCTTCAATCTTTCTTGGTATTTTATGTTCTTGAACTTTATTTTTAATATTGCAGGGTAGTTATTTGTAAAATTTCAGTTTTTCTGATGTTTTCTCATAATTACTGTTTTTAAATTAATTTATTGGCAAGATACCACATGTCTGCAGTGTTCTCCTTGCAGTGTACCAAAGGGCACATGAAGCTGATTTGTCTCATTACTGGTTATCTTAGACTGGGTTCTCTAGAGAAGCAAAACCAGTGAAGCATACACACACACACACACACACACACACACACAACTCCACCGCCATTGAGCCGATTCTGCCTCAAAGTGACCCCCATAGGATTTCCAAGGCTGTAAATCTTTATGGAAGCAGACTGTCTCATCATTCTCTTGTAGAATGGCTGGTGGGTTTGAACAACCAACTCTGATTAGTAGCATAATGTCTTAAGCACAGCACCACCAGGGCTCCTTACATATACAGGGAGTGTACATAGAGAGAAATATATTTCACAGAACTGGCTCACACAGTTGGAGGGGCTGGCAAGTCCCAAGTCAGTGGGTCAAACATTAAGCTTCTTCTAACTCATGCAGCTGCAGGGGCTGACAAACCCAACCTTGCAGGCAGTATAACCAGTTGCTGTCTTCAGCACATGCCAAATCCAAGATCAGCAGGTAAATTGGCAGATTGTTGGCTCACAGGCTGCAAAGGCAACAGTCCACAAGAGTGGCAGGCAATATGGCAGGCCACTGGTTCAGCTCTGAGAACTGGAGATGACGGTGAGCCAGATGCAGGACCTTGTTCCAGCAGAAAGTCAAAGAACATTCCCAGCATGTGCATACATGTATCAGAAGCAAGCCACACACATGAAGAAGCTCCCTTTCAACTGAGTGACCACTCATAGCATATCTCATCATGGAGGTGATTACATCACAACTGTTTAACCCACTTGGAATCATGGCCCAGCCAAGTTGACAAACAACTTTACCTATCACACTTATCTTGTTACCTTTGAATATTTGGTTAAGATAGAGTCTGATAGGTTTTATAAAGTTCCCATTTTTCCCTTTGAAGTAATAATTGTCTTTGTTACTCATTAAATTTTCACATACTAGTTTTCACATCCATTGATGATTTTTTCCTGAAAGCATTATTATTTTATCCAATCTGGCTAATTAAAAAAAAACAAACCTCACTGCCTTCAAGTAGACCATGACTCACACTGACCTATCCCTGGGTTTCTGAGGAAGTATCTCTACAGATGTAGATTGCCCAATTTTCCTTCTGAGTAGCAACTGGTGGGTTTGAAACATTATCCTTCTGGTAGGCAGTTAAATGCCTTAGGCACTATGCCAAACAAGAGAAAAGGGTAAAGCTAACTAGTCATTCTGGTTACCTAGTGCCACTCTGACAAGAATATACCACAAAGGGGATGGCTTTAACAAACTGAAGTTTATTCTTATGATTTGGAGGCTTTAAGTCCAAGTTCAAAGTGCCAGGCTCTAGAGGCTGGGTCAAAGCCCCTCATCCTTGGTCTTTAGCTCTGCATCCTGCTCCTGGCCCACTGAAGCTACGGGCTTTTCTTTACTCAGCTGCTGGCTGCTGAGGCTGACAAGCCCAAGGTAGACAAGTAAAAGGGCACAGTCCCAATGTTACCATACGTCAGGCCATTACTTCAAGGCCATTACTTCAAGTCCATTGGAAGTCCCAAAGTTGGCAGAGCATGGAAGGCTGCTTAACAATGACATGGCTACATGCAGAGTTAAAGCATGCCATAAGCTAGAGACCATTTCCCAAGGCTTCTCCTTACATACAGGAAACAGACTACATCTCTAAGGTGGCTACTCAGCTGCTCACAGTAGATTCCATCATGGAGTTTATTACCAGTCTCATCATGGGGAACAGTACATCCAGATGCCCAGCCACTCAACCACGCTCAGCCAAGTTGACACACAAACTTAACTACAACACTAGTTATCTGGAATACTGGGAATTTGTTGTCTCAAAAATAGATAGCATCTGTCAAATGTCCATAATTGCCAATGTTTTGATATATTCTGGTCCTTGGTAATTAGTGCAATAAAGGAGCGATAGTAAGAATAAATATAAATAAGAATAAATATATGTCATTGAGGTGGAAGTGAGCCAGCCAGGATGCAAGATCCTATGCAGGGTTATACTATATTTTGGGGGTTGATTCTGATCATTCCATATTAACAGCGACCCCTCCTTGCCCCTTCCAAGGCAGTATCACTACGGAAGTAGATTGCCCCATCTACCTTCCGAGGAGTGGCTGGTGGGTTTGAACCGCCAGCCTTCTGGTTAGCAGTCAAGTGCCTTAGGCACTACACTACCAGAGCTCCCTATTAACAGGATCAGCAAAGCATTTTTGGCAGGAGAATATTCTGCCTGTCCCACAGCTTGCAAAAGAAGGTTTTTGTTGTGAGAAAGGTAGTGAAGAATTTGAAATAATTTAAATAATTTAAATAACTTCAGAGTACATGTACTAAGCTATATGAACTACAAAACAAAATTAATCCAAAATGTCTCATTGTTGTTAGATGCCATTGAATCATCTCTGACTCATATGCACAACACAACAAAACACTGCCCAGTCCTGTGCCAGCCTCATGATCCTTGCTATACCTGAAACCATCTTTGTAGCCATTATGTCTATCCATCTCATTGAGGGGCTTCCCCTTCTTCGTTGACCCTCCACTTTTCCAAGCATGATATCCTTCTCTAGGAAATGATTCCTTCTGAACACATGACCAAAGTAGGTGAGACAAAGTCTGGCCATTCTCAATTCCAAGGAACATTCTAGCTGTACTTCTTCCAGGACAGATTTGTTAGCCCTTTCAGCAGACCATGATACTTTTAGCATTCTTCTCCAACATCACAACTCAAAAGCAGCAACTTTTCTTCAGTCTTCTTTATTCATTACCCAGCTCTCATATGCATAAGAGGAGACTGAAAATACCATGGCTTGGGTTAGGCACACCTTAGTCTTCAAGGAAACATCTTTACTCTTCACCACTTGAAAGAGCACTTTTGCAGCAGATTTTCCCAATGCAATACATTGTCTGATGTCTTGGCTGCTACTCCCATTGGTGTTGATTATAGAACCAAGTCATAGGAAGTCCCTGACAACTTCAATCTTTTACTCCATTTATCTGGAAGCTGTTTATTGGACCAGTTGTGAAGATTTTTGTTTTCTTTATATTGGAGAGCTCTGGTGGTGTAGTACCTATGGCATCTGGCTGCTAACCAGAAGGCTGGCAGTTCAAATCCACCAGCCTCTCCTCAGAAGGAAGATTGGGCAATCTACTCCCATAGTGATACCACCTCAGAGGCCCAAGGAAGGGTAACTATGAGCTCTATCGGACTTGACGGCAGTGAGTTTTTTTTTTTTTTTTTTTTTTTTCTTAATCCATACTGCAGACTGTAGTCTTCAATCTTCATCAGTAAGTGCTTCAAGTCATCCTCACTTTCAGCAAACAAAGTTGTGTCATCTGCATATCGCAGGTTGTTAATGAGTCTTCCTCCAATCCTGATGCCACATTCTTCATCATATAATCCAGATTCTCGGATTATTTGCTCAGCATACAAGTTGAATAAGTATGATGAAAGGATACAACCTTCACACATTCCTTTCCTGATGTTGAACCATGAAATAGTCCCTTGTTCTGTTCGAATGACATCCTCCTGATCTATGTACAGGTTACTCATGAATACAATCAAGTGTTCTGGAATTCCCGTTTTTCTCAATGTTATCCATAATTTGTTATGATCCACAGAATCAAATGTTTTTGCATAGTTAATAAAACATCTTTCTGGTATTCTTTCCTTTCAGCTAAGATCCATCTGACATCAACAATGAAATCCCTCATTACACGTCCTCTTTTGAATCCAGCTGGCATTTCTAGAAGCTCTCATCAATATAGGGCTGCAACCATTTTTGAACTGTGTTCACTAAGATTTTACTTGCATGTGCTATTAATAGTATTGCTTCATAATTTCCACATTCTGTGGGATCACTTGTCTTTGGAATGGGGACAAATATGGATCACTTCCAATTCTCTTGGCATAGCTGAGTGAGTGCCTCCAGCGCAACATCTGTTTTTTGAGACATCTCAATAGGTATTCCGTCAATTCCTGGATTCCCAGTTCTCAGCCAATTCCTTCAGTACAACTTTGACTTCTTCCTTCAATCCACTGGCTCTTGATCATATGTCACCTCCTGAAATGGATGAACATTGATTAATTCTTTTTGGTACAATGACTCTATTGCTTCCATCTTCTTTTGATGTTCCCTGCACCATTCAATATTTTGTCCATAGAATCTTTCAATATTGCAATTCTAGGCTTACTGTTTTTTTTTTTTCCTTAGTTCTTTCAGCTTGAGAAATGCTGAGCGTGTTCTTCCCTTTTGATTTTTTAACTCCAGGTCTTTGCACATTTCATTATAGTAATTGGCTTTGTCTTCTCAAGTTGCTCTTTGAAATGTTCTGTTTAGCTCTTTTATTTTATCATTTCTTCCATTTGGTTTAGCTACTCTCCACTCAAGGGTAAGTTTCAGAGTCTCTTCTGACATACATTTTGGTCTTTTCTTCCTTTCTTGTCTTTTTAATGACCTCTTGCTTTCTTCATGGATGATGTTCTTGATGTCATCCCACAATTCCTCTGGTTTTCAGTCACTGGTGTTCAAGCCATCAAATCTATTTTTTAAATGGTCTCTAAATTCAGAAGGGATATTATCAAGGTCATATTTTGGCTGTCATGGACTTCTTTGAATTGTCAACTTCAATTTGGACATCCATATGAGCAGTTGGCCTGTCCCACAGTCAGCTCCTGGCCTTGTTTTGTCTGAAGATATTGAGCTTCTCCAGTGCCTCTTGCCACCATTGTAGTCATTCTGATTTCTGTGTATTCCATCTGGTGAAGTACACATGTATAGTCATTGCTTATGTTGTTGAAAAAAAGTATTTGCAATGAATAAGTTATTGGTCTTGCAAATTTCTATCATGTGATCTCCAGTGTTATTTCCACCACCAAGCCCACATTTTCCAACTACTGGTAACTCTTCTTTGTTTCCAACTTTTGCATTCCAGTCACCAGTGATAATCAACTCATCTTGATTGCATGTTTGGTCAATTTCTGACTTCAGAAGTTGGTAGAATTCTTCACTTTCCTCATCTTTGGCTTTGGTGGTTGGTGCATAGATTTGAATAATAGTAGTATTAACTGGTCTTCCTTGTAGGTGTATGGATATTATCCTATCACTGACAGCATTGTACTTCAGGGCAGATCTTGAAATAGTCTTTGTGATGATGAATGCTATACCATTCCTCCTTCAATTTGTCATTCCTGGCATAGTAGATCCTATGGTTGTCTGATTCAAAATGGACAAAATCAGTCCATTTTACCTCAGTAATGCCTAGGATATCGATCTTGATGTGTTCCATTTCATTTTTGACAACTTCTAATTTTCCGAGATTCATACTTCGTAAATTCCATGTTCCAATTATTAATGGATGTTTGCAACCATTTCTACTCATTTTGAGTCATGTCACATCAGCCAGTGGAGGTGTCAAAAGCTTTATTATATCCATATTGTTAAGGCTGTCTCTACTCTAAGGAGTCAACTCTTCCCCAGTTAACTTTTGAGTGCCTTCCAACCTGATGGGCTCATCTTCTGGCACTATATCAGGCAATGTTTCAGGGCTATTCATAAAGTTTTCCTGTAATATGTTAGACCGTGTTTCACTGCTATTCATAAGGTTTTCACCAGTCAATTGTTTGAGAAGTGGATGGCTTCTTCCTTCTTCCAAGTCTTTCTTAGACTGGATGCTCAGATGAAACCTGTCCATGGGTTAGTAACCTGCTGGCATTCTGCAACACCAGTAGCATAACCTCCAGCCTCACAGCAACACATAAGCTACCACAGAATGACAAACTGACAGAAAAGTTCATTTCCCTTAGTTGTTCCTAACTACTCTGCACATGCCTACCTCAGGTGCTGGCCTTAAAACAGAGCTGCCCCAAAGCAAAAAGCAGCCCCCTATCCCCGCACACACCTACCTCAGGCCCCAGCCTGAAATAGAGCTGCCCATAAGCAAAAAGCAGGCCCAAGCCCCAGGCCTCAAAGGTCTCAATAGTTCTATGCTATGCCTAGGTGACACTACTAGGCCTTCCTAACATATCCATAACTGATCAAAAATACTTTGCAGTAGTTCGTAGAGTGTGTCACTCTTGATTTTAAACACCTTTTGCAAAGATAAAATAAACAATTACTTTCTAAAACATATGCTTTGTGTTGCTATTAGGAGGAATTGAATTGGTTCCAATTGATAATGACCCTATGTACATCAGAACAAAATATTGCTGGGTCCTTTGTCATCCTCACAATAGTAGGTATGTTTGCGCCTACTGTTGCAGCCACTGTGTCAATCCCTGTCTTGAAGGGTCTTCATCTTTTTGCTGACTCTATTCTTATCAAACATATATATTTGAATATGTTACATATTGTTAAATTTGTCCAAATATGGACTAAAAGGTTTCTCTGAAATCATAGGACTACAGTTAATTAAGTTATTGCATGGAAATAAAAACTGTGGTGCCTAAATACCATTTTAATGATGCTTTCAGAGAAGCTGACTGCACTTTTCTGTCCTCTAGAACCTCCCGGCTTACATGGCACAGTGTAATTTTAAAATCAATTTGTTTCACACTTTGTTCTTGGGAAGACCAGCTCTTTGTTTTCTGTCTTGTGATGATACACATACTTCAGGCATAATGGGTGGAACATAAGAAATAATGAAGAATAATGGAAGTATAGCTCTTGGAAGTATAGCTCTTAATACTAGTATTGCAACTCTTACAGGAAAAGCAAAATGAAACAAGAAAACATGCTTTGAAAGTTAGCTTTTACAAAAACAGACTAGAAATAAAAATGAAAGTGAAGTTAATCCAGATATCTACCTTAAGATTTATATTAAATTCCATAGAATTAAAGTTTATAACATTCCAATTATTTTAACATTAAAGATTCTACCTATTAATTAATCACCAAATACTTTAGCAAATTTTCTTAATTAAAAATAACTATATGAAAACAGAAGAAGGTATGTCATAATTACATAAATCAAACAAATAAAACAAGAGTAATCATTATGTCTTCTGGCTAAAACACAAATAACAGTGGCTGTCCTCTATGCCTGTAAATTCCACCAAAATCTGTCCACCATGGGTTACCCTGCTGGTATTTGAAATACTGGTGTCATAGTCTCTAGCCTCACAGCAACATGCAAGCCATGGCAGTATGACAAACTGGGAAGAAAGACAGAGCCATCCTCTTCTGAAAGAACTGGCCACTGAAAACCTTATGAATAGTAGTGAAACACTACCTAATATATTACTGAAAAACTTTATGAAGCATCAAGAAATACAGTCCAATATAGTGCTGTTAGATAAGTGCC
The DNA here is from genome assembly GCF_000298275.1 of Orycteropus afer afer. Lineage (NCBI taxonomy): Eukaryota > Metazoa > Chordata > Mammalia > Tubulidentata > Orycteropodidae > Orycteropus > Orycteropus afer. Next base: position 2,153,238 of record NW_006921828.1, on the reverse strand, counting down.
TCAGGTCAGAAAACACTGAAAATATGACTAGGAAAGAGTTGTTTCCTGAAAGTGGAGTCCACATTTAATGATGTGGATGGAGTAAAGCTTTTGGAACCTTCATTCACTGATGGAGCACGACTCAAAATGGGAAAAAACAGATGCAAATACTCGTTAATAATCAAAATGTGGAACATACAAAGTATGAATCTAGGAAAATTGGAAGTTGTCAAAAATGAGATGGAATGCATAAAGATCTATACCCTAGGCCTTAGTGAACTGAAATGGACTGATTTTGGCCATTTTTAATCAGAGAATCATATGGTCTCCTATGCCAAGAACAACAAATTGAAGAGGAATGGCATCACATTCATCAAAAAGAACATTTCAAGATCTACACTGAAGTACAATGTTATCAGTGATAGGATAATATACACATGCCTACAAGGAAGACCAATTAATATGACTATTATTCAAATTTACACACCAACCACCAAAGCAAAAGGTGAATAAATTGAATATTTTTACCAACACCTGTAGTCTGAAATTGAGCAAACATGCAATTAAGACATATTGGTCATTGCTGGTGATTGGAACGTAAATGTTAGAAACAAAGAAGCATTCATAGTTTGAAAATATGGCCTTGGTGATAGAAATGATGCCAGCAACTGCAGGGTAGAATTTCACAAGACCAGTAACTTATTCATTACAAACATCTTTTTCAACAACATAAATGGCAGCTATACACATGGACCTTGCCAGATGGTATACACAGATATCAAATAGACTACATCTGTGGAAAGAAGCCATCAGAAACTCAATATTATAAGTCAAAACAAGGCTAGGAGCTGACTATGGAATAGACCATCAATTGCTGACACACAAGTTCAAGTTGAAGCTGAAGAAAATTAAAACAAGTCTATGAGAGCCAAAGTATGACCTTGAATGTATCCCACCTGAATTTAGGGACCACTAAAAGGATAGATTTGATGCATTGAACACCAGTGACCAAAGACCAGACAAGTTGTAGGATGATATCAAGAACATCGTACATGAAGAAACAAAAAGGTCATTAAAAAGACAGGAAGAGAAGATGAAAATGAATGTCAAAAGAGTCTCTGAAACTTACTTTCAAACAGAGTAACTAAAACAAAAGGAAGAAACATTGAAATAAAAGAGCTGAACAGAAGATTTCAAAGGGCAGCCCTTGAAGACAAACTGAAGTATCATAATGAAATGTGCAAAGACTTGGAGTTAGAAAATCAAAAAGGAAGAACATGCTCAGCATTTCTCAAGGTGAAAGAACTGATGAAAAAATTTAAGCCTCAAGTTGCAATACTGAAAGATTCTATGGGCAAAATACTGAATAAGCCAGGAAACATCAAAAGAAGATGGAAGGAATACATAGAGTCACTGTTCCAAAAAGAATTGGTCAATGTTCATCCATTTCAGCAGGTGGCATATGAGGAAAAACCAATAGCAATCAAGGAAGAAGTCCAAGCTGCACTGAAGGAAGTGGTGAAAAACAAGGTGCTAGGAAATGATGGAGTATCCACTGAGATGTTTCAACAAATGGACATGGCTCTATGGGACTTACTAAGCCAGGAAATTTGGAAGACTGCTACCTGGCCAACCAACAGAAAGAGATCTATATTTGTGCCCATTTCAGAGAAAGATGATCTAACAGAATGAGGAAATTATCAAGCAATATCATTAATATCACATGCAAGTAAAATTTTGCTGAAGGTTATTCACAAATGGTTTCAGTAGTGTATTGACAAGGAACTTCCAGAAATGTAAGGTGGATTCAAAAGTGGATGTGGAATGAAGGCTACCATTGATGAGTTCAGATGGATCTTAGCTGAAAGAAAATACCATAAACATGTTTACCTGCATTTAATTGACTATGCAAAGGCATTTGACTGTGGGGATCATAATAAATCATGGATAACATTGGAAAAAGAGATCTCCAGAACACTTAATTGTGCTCATGAGGAAGCTGTATATAGATGAAGGGGCTGTCATTTGAACAGAACAAGGGTATACCAAATGATTTAAAATCACGGAACAGTGTGTGACAGGATTGTATCCTTTCAACATACTTATTCAATGAGTATGCTGAGCAACTAATCCAAGAAGCTTGACTATACGAAGAGGAACATAGCATCAAGATTCAAGGGAGACTCATTAACAATCTTGCTTGCTGAAAGCAAAGAGGACTTGAAGCACTTTTTTTTTTTTTTTTTT
>NW_006921828.1:2147479-2150416 GCF_000298275.1 Orycteropus afer afer | reverse complement strand
TAATTTTGGTTTTCTTCTTTCTTCTTGACGAGGAGAGACCCGTTGTTGCATCTAGATGGCAGCTTCCTAGCTTTTAAGGTCCCAGTCTTGAAGCACTTCTTGATGAAGATCAAAGACTATGTCTTCAGTTATGGATTATACCTCAAAATGAAGAAAACAAAAATCCTCACAGATGGGGCAATAAGCAACATCATGATAAATGGAGAAATGTTTGTAGTACATAAGAACTCAGATGTCATACTGCACTAGGCAAATCTACTGCAAAATACCTCTTTAAAGTTTTGAGGAGCAAAGATATCACTTTGAAGAGTAAGGTGTGCCTAATCCAAGCCATGGTATTTTCAATTGCTTCATACGTATGTGAAAGCTGGAAAATGTATAAAGAAGACCAAAGAAGAACAGATGCCTTTGAATTGTGCTGTTGGCAAAGAATATTGAAAATACCATGGACTGCCAGAAGAATGAACAAATCTGGAAGAAGTGCTGCCGTAATGTTCCTTAGAAGTCAGAATGGCCAGACTGGGTCTCACCCGCTTTGGTCATGTGGTCAGAAGGGACCAGTCCCTAGAAAGGGACAGCATGCTTGGTAAAGTGGAGGGTCAGAAAAAAAAGAGATGACCCTCAACAAGATAAACTGACACAGTAGCTGCAATGATGGGCTCAAGCATAGCAAGGATGATGAGGATGGTGCACAACTGGGTAGTTCTGTTGGATCCAGGGTCACTATGAGTCATGATCAGTTCTGCAGCACCTAACAACAACAACAACATCCTGTATGCCAGTTTTGAATGTTCTTCTTTTTACTGTGAATAAAGGTTAGCTTTGAGAATAAGAAAAATATAACTCATCATGTGAACATATTTTATGAGTGACATGTAAACTTCTTTGCAAAGTCATTACTGTTGTGGCTATATTACGAAAAGTAAGAAATCTATGACAAAAGGCTGGACTGTGTAACATTTAAGTAATTTTTTAAATACAAATATAGATGTTTTATAAACATTTATTAATTTAAGTGTATTTAGTACCAAATTTAGTACCAAATACGTATAAATATGAATAACTCAAGAGGGCATACAGAATGGATCTTTTCTGTTACCATAGCAAACTGTAATAACTGATATTGGAAGTAACTTTATAACTTAAGGATGGCAAATTCAAGATATTAGGTGATATTCCCTTTCCTTCTGGTATTCTTAAAATAAGGTGCAAAACCAGCAGATAGGGAGAAAAAAAAAAGGGAGTGATCCATGAGTTTGCTACATATGTAGACTTGTATAAATTTTATCCTCCTCCTGTCTCATCAATAACACAGAGGTAATCATTAATTTGAAGGATCAGTTGCAGCTGTATCTTATTCCAACTTCCTTTAGTAATCATCCCCCATGTTCAATGTAATTTTTGAATTCTTAGTTTATCTTTAACGATCCATGTGTTTTAGTTATAAGCCATCTCTATAATTTTTTATATGTAAGGAGTACATAACATTTAATGAATAATTTGCTAAGAAAAGTTTTTCTTTTTTTATAAATAGGAATATATGTCCCTGCACTTCGTTTTTTGAACTGTATGAAGCAAACAGAACTAGCTTTGCAATTTTCGTACCACTCCTTAGAAACTTCTAGTTGGTGTATATGAAATGTTCAGTGTTTCTCTTAAACGGTTTGAAAAATTATTTTTAAAAATGCAAACATCACTTCCAACAAATATTTTAAATGCAATGTAACTACATTTTGCAAACAATGATTTAAAGTAACTTCAAGAAACCAGACTATTAGCATTCTACAATATGGCTAGTTAGATGAACTGGCCCCAGATGGTGAAAACATTCTTTATTGTCTAAAGTGGTTACAGTAAAATAGGACCACAGAGAGAGACTACCAGTCATTCATCTCAATACCGCAACCCTACCACCTGGCTACCCTACTGTTACCATATAAAGACAGAGGAAGTAACAATTCTAAGTGGAAAATAGAAAAATAATCTAGTCAGAATGAAAGCCAAAGTTGAGTTTAATAAGCTTGCATTCTAGAAATTATATATTTGTTGTTGTTATGTGCCGTGGAGTCGGCCCCGACTCATAGCGACCCTTCCTTGGGTTTCCGAGGCAGTATCATTACGGAAGTAGGATTGCCCAACCTTCCTTCCAAGGAGTGGCTGGTGGGTTGAACCACCAGCCGTCTGGTTAGCAGGCAAGTGTCTTAGCCACTATGCTACCAGAGTAAGTTACATATATCATTACCCTTTACCTCTAAATATTTCAGTATTTCCTAAGAACATGAATATTCTGTTTCTTACCTACCCAAAATCAACCAAACCCAGTTGATCCTGACTCATAGCAAACATATAGGACAGAATAGAACTGCCCCACAGAGTTTCCAAGGCTGTAAATCTTTACGGAAGGAGACTGTCTCATCTTTCTCCCTCAGAAAAGCTGGTGGGTTCATGTCACTGACCTTTTGGCTAGTAGCCAAGCATTTTAACCACTGCACTTCCAGGGCTCACTTTCCTACCCACAGTATTGGTAAATTGAACATTAACACAGAATTATTATTTTTTTAAAAAACTGTGATTTGGGTGGAAGTTTACAGAGCAAATAGGTTTTCCATTCAACAATCCATGCACATTCTATTTTGTGACGTTTACTACAATCCCCACAATGTAACAGTATTTTTCCTACTTTCTCCTTGGGCCTGCTCATTCTCTATGTCCTCCCTTATTCCCTCCCTCCTTCCTTGTCCAAATTCTGTCCTCTTGGTCTCCTATGCTTGATTGTTATAATGAGTACATACCCTTTTGGTATTACTGTTCCCCTATAGCCTTGTCTATCGTCTAGCTAAAAGTTGAGTCACAGCAGTTGAGTTCAGTTCCTAGTTTGAAGGATGTCTAAAGGCCTAGTCTTCATCAGACCAGTAAGTCTGTTTTTTTTTTTTTTTT
>NW_006921828.1:2144603-2147379 GCF_000298275.1 Orycteropus afer afer | reverse complement strand
TATGCTATTTTCACTCCCCACAACAACCTGTTAAAACATTAAAGGTAAAGTCTTTGTCCTTTTCACCAATACTGCATGATCAATATTTATTCCTATAGAAGGTTGGGCAATCTACTTCCATAGTGATACTGCCTCAGAAACCCAAGGAGGGGTCGCTATGATCCGGGTCCGACTTGACAGCACATAACAACAAAAACAACATAGAAAAATGTAGGATGGTGAATATAGGGAGTTAAGTACTGGCTGGGTCATATGAACTCTTCTAAATCATGCTGGAGTTTGGAGTTTATCCTTTTGACATCAATTATGATCTATGATTTAAGATAGAGAGATTATGATATAATTATACTTTCAATGGATCACTCTGATAGCAACAAGATAGTCGATTTGTTCTTAGCAATGCCAGGAGGGAAACTAGTTAGTACTCGACAGAAATATCCAGGCAAGAGAAAAAATGAGATCTGAATGAAGGCAGTCATAGCAACAATACCTTACAAAACAATTATTTCAAACTTAAATATGCTGGAAGCTATGCCAACAGTATTTAAAATACCTGAAGGGTGACCCACGGTGGATAGGTTTTAGTACAGCTTGCAGACTAAGATAGAGTAGGAAGAAAAGCCTGGAAACCTAGTTCTGAAAATTAGTCAATTAAAATCTTATGGATCATAATAGAAAACTGTCAAGCTCACTTGTTTTTCACATGTCATTGGGAGGTATAAGTCAGTGGAGGAGGACATAATGTTTGGTGAAGTAGAGGTCCAATGAGGTGTAGGAGACACTCAGTGAGATGGAGGAACAGTAACCACCACTGTAAACTCACAAGCCATGACACAAGCCATGATATTTTCGGTCGCCTCATATGCACGTGAGAGCAGGTCAATGAATAAAGAAGACCAAAGAAGAGTTGATGCTTTTGAGATGGAGTGCTGGCAAAGAGTGCTGAAAGTAGCGTGGACTGGTAAAGAACTAACAAATCTGTCCTGAGGGATGTGCAGCCGGAATGTTCCTTAGAAAAGAGAATGGCCAGACTTCGTCTCACCTACTTTGGTCATGTTGTCAGAAGGGTATGTTGGAGAAGGATATCATGCTTGTTAAGGGGGCAGGTCAATGAAGAAGGGCAAGACCCTCAACGAGGCAGATTGACACAGTGGCTGCTGCAATGGGCTCAAGTATAGCACAGATCATGGAGCTGGTGGGGGACCAGGCAGTGTTTTGTTCTGCTGTCCATAGGGTCACTGTGAGTTGGAGACAACTTTATGGCACCTAACAACAACAACAACATAAACTCAAACACAACAACAGAAAGCAACAATTCATTCTGTTGTACATAAAGTCACAATAAGTCAAAGTCAACTGAATAGAGGTAGCTCTGGTAGCATAGTGGCTAAGGCACTTGACTGCTAACCAGAAGGCTGGTGGTTCAAACCCATCAGCCACTCCTCGGAAGGAAGATGGGGCAATCTACTTCCGCAATGATACTGCCTCAGAAAACCCAAGGAGGGGTCGCTATGAGCCGGGTCCGACTCGACAGCACATAACAACAACAACAACATCTATCAATCTTAAAATCTATCTGGAACTAATATTTTTTTTCAAGAATATTGATTAAACCAATGTGCTAGTTATAAGAAAAATTCCTCAAAGATAGGTAAAATTTAGTTCTATAGGAATATAATGTACAGATCTCTCTCTCTCTCTCTCTCTCCCCCTTTCCCTCTCTCTCTCTCCCTCTCTCTCTCTTACACATACACACACATTGAGCCATTCTTGGTATGGGAGCCAGAAAGCAATCTGTGTGTGGGAGCTTCTTGAGATGCTAGGCCCACTGCATGGTTGATGTAAGAATCTTATTTGCGCCTCACATCAGAAAAGGAGACTTCAACAATGGACTACTTTTAAATCCTGATTCAGCTGGGCTGTTGGCTCTGACTTCAAATTTGTTTTTTCTTTTACAAACTCATGGTTTCCCAATCCACTGTCTTATACAGCCATTAAAATATGCATAAAAAATATGTCTTTCCTTGGCATTCTCTGACATTAAATCTAAATAGTAAGAATTTTTTCCTTGCTTTCTTATCCAATTTAATCTAATAGATGGATTTATGTATCCTGAGTAATTAGATGAATTTTAAAAAAGGCAAGACAGAACTTTGATAAAGGCATACCATTACTTGACCAGGAGAATCCAACCCAAGATTCATCATCCTTGACCTACAGTTGCATGGAGTTACTGACAAGTCAGTCAGTACACTGAGGACTGTATTTAGGCTTGTCTTGTTCAACATATTTATTAATAATTATGCTAATAATAATGATAGCAGCTAATGTTTATTAAGCCCTTATCATGTACCAGGCTATGTACTATATACTAATACATTATGTTATTAGACCTGCCTTAAAAAGCAAGCCCTTATCTTACTCTCAATGAACCTAGTGGCACATCTGTTAAGCCCTAGGATGGTAACTGAAAGATTAGGAGTTTGAACCCACCAAGCAGCTCTATAGGAGAAAGAGCTAGCAATCTACTCGCATGAAAATGACAGCAAACAAAACCCTATGGGGAACTTCTCCTCTATCACACGATGTTGCAGTGAATCAGAATCAGAGCAATGGCACCCAAAAACAACACAATTTATTCTCATTCTATACATGAGGAAAGTAGGTCTTAGAGAATATAAACAAATTTTTCAAGTGGCAAATCAGGAGTTTGAATATACTTTTAATTATTAAGGTATTCCTAGCATTCATATTTATCAAACGGCTGCTCCATATA
>NW_006921828.1:2136597-2144403 GCF_000298275.1 Orycteropus afer afer | reverse complement strand
CCAGCCTTCTGGTTAGCAGTCAAGTGCCTTAGGCACTATGCTACCAGAGCTTACACACACACACATAGACATACATACACACACACACACAGAGGGAATATTGTTGTGATTAAATTCATTAGCACATGACAACATTTCCTAGATAAAAATCCAGCTCTACGTCTGCTTATTGGGCAATTTATTTAGTCCCTCTAGGCCTCAGTTTCTTCAAGAGTAATATGGGAAAAATAATAGTATCTATTTCACAGGATTAAGGGAGGTTGAAAACAGTGACTATATAAAACTGTACATAGAAAGTACATAGAAAGCACTATTTAGCTACTGTCATCATCACTTTCATCATCATCATCATTGTTATGGTAAGTGGGTACTCATTACTGCACATATTTAAACAGAGATTGGACAAATATGTGGCAGGAATATTATAAAATGGACTCACATTTGCCAAGTGGTCTGTTAGCAAACATCCCATGAGTTAGGATCTGTGTGTATAAGTTTAGGAAATGCTGTCTAATATATTCCCTTCTTGGACTTTCAAAATCAATTCCAATGGCTGTTGTTGTTGTTATGTGCCGTCAAGTCAGACCTGACTCAGAGCAACCCCTCCTTGGGTTTGCGAGCTGGTATCACTATGGAAGTAGATTGACCAACCTTCCTTCTGAGGAGTGACTGGTGGGTTTGAACCACCAGCCTTCTGGTTAGCAGTCAAGTGCCTTAGGCACTACACTACCGGAGCTCCTTGCCAATGGCTATAAAGCTGTTTATCTTGCTTTTAACCAGCTCTGTCAGATTCTAAGAAGGTCTGGTGGTGCAGTGGCTAAGGGATTTGACTGCTAACCAGAAGATTGACACTTTAACCAGCCACTCCTCACAAGGAAGATGGAGCAATCTACTTCCGTAAAGATTTACCATCTTGGAAACCCAGTGGGGTTTGCTATGAGTCAGTATCAACTCAATGGCAATACGTTTTGTTTTGTTGGTCAGATGATTCTACTCTTCTTGCACTTTGCACTTGAGTATAATTCACGTAATTAGTATTATATGATTTATGTTATACGAAATGCCTAATAGACAGCAAAGAGAAACATTCCTTGCTTTTGGTCCTAATTCAATAGTATTTCAAACTCAAATAACTAGTCACTTCAATGAGTAGAACAGAGGAGAAAGATAAACCCTTCAGAGACTATGGATTTCTTATGCAGTGCTCCTTTTTACTGATTATAGGTTTATACTTAAAAACACCTGCTGTGAGTAATCTAAACTCAGCCTAGCAAATCAAATTATTAGCAGTCAAATGAGTTAGGCACTGCACCACTAGAGCTCCTAAATTTTTAATAAAGCATACCATATTTTATGGGAGTTCTGGTGGTGTAGTGCCTAAAGCATCTGACTGCTAACTAGAAAGCTGATGGTTCAAACCCAGCAGCCACTCCTTGGAAGGAAGATTGGGCAATCTAATTCTATAGTGATACCACCTCAGAAACCCAAGGAGGGGTCGCTATGAGTCAGATCCAACTCGACGGCAGTGAGTTTGGAGTTTTTTTCAGTTTTTACCATATTTTACAAGGCATACATTATTTCTTAACTTATACTCAAAACAGTACTATGGAAAATCCCATGGTAAAAAATGGAGATGATTCACAGATCATTTGTAGATATATATCTAATTGGGAGAAAGCCAATTTCAAAGTCTTCAAATTTCCATTTAACCTACAGACTTGGGAGGAAGAAACTATCATGTTTTCTGTGCTAGCCTCTCTTGTAAGCACCTTTACATATTTGACATCATGCAATTGTCACATCAACCATGTGAGTTCAGATAATTAACCCCATTTTACAGAGGAAAGAAGCTCAAAGAGTTTAAATGATGTTTCCAAACTCTCTGAACTAGTGAGATCTAAGTGAAGAATGAAGGGAAGAGGATCAGCCTTGATCTTCTGATTCCCATGGTTAGTACTCTGTACACTGGTCAAAGGGGAAAATGTACCACAAGAAATAAACTATGATAAACCAAGTATTAGAAGCTCTGGTAGCATAGCACTTAAGCACCTGCTGCTAATTCAAAAGGTTAGTAGTTCAAAACCACCCAGTAGGTCCCAGGAGAAAGATCTGGGGATCAGCTTCCATAAAGATTGGAGCCTAGAACATTGTATGGGGGAGTTCTACTTTGCCACATAGGGTGCCATGAGTGCCTGATGGCACCTACCAACAACAACAAAGCATATATTGGGATTCCTCATTTCCCAGAAAAGCCATCAAAGGGGTTAAATTCTCAAATAATTGGTACTCAGGCCGATAATACCCAACAGTATTGAATTCAGAAGAGAGAGAACCCAAAAGACACATAAAGGAGCTGACTAATTATAAATAATCCAGAAATCACAAAATCACAGTGTGATGCTAGAAAGGAATGTCGAGACTATGTTTCCTCCTTTTAGGCATTCCATTTTACAGACAAGTCTATTAAACTCCAGAGAGAGTAAATTATTCAATCAAATGTAAAATAGGATGGCAATAATAATAAAACATAGAGCATGTATGATCAGCATGTAAAATCCAGATGTACTTAATTTGGTAATAGTAAACATAGTAAACGACTCAGGTAAATTGGCCATTTTGTTACATTTCCCCAGTTGTAAAGTAAGCATATTTACTTATTCACAAAGGTGGTGTTTAGATAAACTAATTAAAGTTTGTAAAATGTTCTGAAAATGCAGAGTGCTGCAATAGTGGTAAGTATCGTTACTATTCAAATTAATACCAAATCTCACCTGTGCCACAGAGCTATATAAATGTAAAATAGATTCATTTCATTTTCTTCCACTATTTCCTGAGTCCAATCTGTAACACCTGATCTTACTGCTATTTAATATTTTATCTAAATGACTTAAAGAATCAAAAGAGGAAAACAGATCTCATTGACTGACAGCTATAGGTCTAAACTCTAATGTCACTGCCAGGGCTCTAGTAGTAATACCAAAAGTTCACATAAATATGTAAGTTGTCTCATCCCATTTTGCCTAACTTATGTAATAAACATAATGGCCTGGGAAAAGGGGACAATGTGCCAATTTCAAATGCTCAGCATTTTTTGAGAGCTTACACTATCAGGCAGACATTAGCTAATTAAATTCTCAACCCAACTCTATGATGTTGATACTTGGATAGCCTTCACTTTTGTAACTAGTGAGGAATCTGTAGACAGAGAGGTTATATAATATTCTCAAGGTCACATAGCTGAATCAAGTAGTTACAGCAGATTCAAATCCCAACACTCGGAACTGAAAGACATAGTTTTAAGAGTGAATATGCTCCCCCCAATGTATTTTATAAACATCCATTCCATGCCCCTAAGCATCAATTTACACTAACAAAGCAGTTAACAGACTCAGAATTTTACAGCTGAATGATACTGTTGATAGCTCTGAATACAACACCCTCATATTAGGAAACTGATGCCAACACATTGGTAAAACTAACTGCCAAAGGTAATATCAGCAGTTAGTATGAAAAGTAGGAATGCTACCCAGAACTTGTAACCTTTGATTTTCCCCTCTACAATAATCAGATAGACAAGCTTCTTGAATGATTTTATCCATCTTGATAACCATCTGGAGAGGTAAAGCAAAAAAAGGAAGGAAAAAATAGGTCTGCATGACTTGATTATCAGCAAAACTCCCTCAATTCTTTATGCTGATTGAATTGTTATTCCATGATCCTATACAAAGGATCAAACATCATACCCCCACTCCTCCCCCATAAAAGAAACTAAACTCACTGCCATCAAGTCAGATCCAACTCATAGAGACCCCTCCTTGGGTTTCTGAGACAGTAACACTATGGAAGTAGACTCTTCTATTATAAAATGTATTAGGTAATGAATGAAAAGAAAATTTGTTAAAGTATGGGTGGTGATTGAATAAAGTGCTTTGGATAGAAAAACTTATAGAACTATCGTACAACCTCTCCATTGTTCTGGTGCCACAGTAATTAAAATACTTGGCTGTTAACCAAAAGGTTAGCTGTTCAAACCCATCAGCTCCTCCCTGGGACAAAGATGAGGCAATCTGCTTCCGAAAAGATTTACAGCCTTGAAAACCTATTGGGCAGTCTACTCTGTCCTATGGGGTCACTATGAGTCAGAATCAAGTTGATAGCAGTGGGTCCACTGTTCCAATGCCAATAATAAGGTGATATATTCTTATAAGATATTAATAACACCAAGAAAAATTTTCTTTCTATGGCTGATTCTCAGATATCAGGGTAAAATAAATATATAAGTGCCACACCAGAACTATGTGTCATCCTTCTCCTCTCAAAAATAAAAATTTAAAAATAACCACAAAAGCTTGATAGGTGGAATTGTGCTTCCCAAAAAGATATGTACATGTCATGATACTCAATATCTGTCAATGTGACCTTATTTTGAAGCAGATTCTTGGCAGATGTTATTAAGTTCAAATGAGGCCATACTAGACCCTAATCCAGCGACCAGTGTCTTTACAGAAAGAGAGAAATTTAGATATAGATATAGAAAAGACACACAGGGAGAATGTCATGTGATATGGAAGGCAAAGATTGGAGTGATGCATCAATAAGACAAGGAAGGCCAGGATTTCTGGCCACCACCAGAAGCTAGGAAGAGGAAAGTAAGGACCCTCCCCTAGAGCCTTCAGAAAGAGCATGGACACCTTGACTTCCGATTTCTAGATTCCAAAATTGAGGGAAAATAAATTTCTGTAGTCTTAAGCTAACTGGTTTGCGATAATTTGTTACAGCAGCCCTAGGAAACAAATACCTGAACTTTAGAGTTCTCTGTGTGGTTTAGCTGGCTATGTATTCTCATGTCTCATGTGTAAGGCATCAGTTAATTAGCTGTTTCCCTGGAACACCACTGGAAGGCCAATACAGTGATAAACACAGCACCATGCCAAACACAGGTTGCTCCCAAATAAATGTTGAATAAAGGAAAAAATAAATGAATGTAGCTGAGATTGCTACTGGTTCACCAACATCCATTTTTTTCTTCTTCCATGGCACTAAACTAGGCTATATTTCCCAGTTTCCCATGTATGACCAAGAAAGGCCAGGTGACAAAGTTCGAACCAATGTGACTGGAAATAAGATGTGTCATATCTAGGCCTGTCCTATAAAACCTCTCACAAGCTGCTTCAGCTTCTTTCTCTCACTCTACTGAATGGAAAAATTATCCTAGAAGCACACATTAAAAGAGAAGCAGAATCCCCATGTGCCTTGACCCTTAACTAATTATGTGGATTAAATGATTACTCCTACCTGCCCACCTCCTAGATATGAAACCAGTCTAGATTATTATGACCCTGAAAAATAAACTTCGATTTTACTGAGCTAAGGTCTGTTTTTTGTTGTCTCTTTGGCCTACTCTAATTACTGCATTTTGTAATTACAGAATTCAAGCCCCAAATCACATTGTTGCACCTATGTTTCCAAATAATTAGAAAACCAACTCTTTCATTTCCTATAGACACTAGAAAAAAATATGATATGACAACAGTCTATAGAAGCCAATCTTTCTTCTAACTCATTCTTTTGGAAAAAAGAAACTTTTACATTGGCATTGTATTTGCTTTTAAAAATATTTTAAGCAAACCTATATATTACAAGGAAATTAAGAAGTGTAAACAACTGCTGCTTGGAAGCACGAATGGTCAGACTTTGTCTCACCTACTTTGGTCACAGTGTCAGAAGGGACCATTCCCTAGAGAAAGATATCGTGCTTGGTAAAGTGGAGGGTCAGCAAAAAAGGGGAAGGCCCTCAACAAGATGGACTGATACAGTGGCTGCAATGATAGGCTCAGGTATAGCAAGAATTGTGAGGCTGGTTCAGGACTGGGCAGTGTTTCGTTCTGTTGTACATAAGGTGGCTACAAGTCAGAGCCAACTTTATGGTACCTAACATAATAAATATATTACAAATGTTATGGCAGCTTTAGTTTTACTTTCTTCTTAGCTCAAAGGCAAATCTTTTTTTTCTTTTTTTTAATAAATCATAGGGTAACCTCAAAGAAAAATGATAAACCTTCACATCACAATAAAAAAGAGGACAAGCACTAATACTCAGCAAATACTAAAACAATAGCAACAAAGGAAATGATAACAGGATTCATAAACATAATAAGCTCAGCACAGAAAATAATATGGAGCAAAGAAATCAGGGACACCATGAAAAACCACATACCAAAATGACAGCAACCAAATCATACTGGTCAATAATTACAATGAATGTTAATGGATTAAATGCACCACTCAAGAGATGGAGAGTTGAAGGTTGGATAAGAAAACAAAACCCATCAATATGCTGCCTACAAGAGACACACCTTAGAGATAAAGACAAAAATAGACTAAAAATCAAAGGTTGGAAAAAGATATATCAAGCAAATGGCAACTGTAAGAGAGCAGGAGTGGCAATATTAATATCTGATCAAATTGACTTTAAGACAAAAACCACCATACGAGGCAAGGAAGGACATTATATAATATTTAAAGGATCAATTGATCATGAAGATATAACCACAATAAATATCTATGGACCCAATGAAAGGGCCCCAAAATACATAAATCAAACTTTAAAAGAGTTGAGAAGCCAAATAGATAACTCCACAGTCATAGGGGGGTACTTTAATACACCACATTCTTTGAAAGATAAAACAACTGGAAAGAAACTCAATAAAGATGCAGAAGAGCTAAACAATACACTCCACCAACTGGGCCCTATAGACATCTACAGAGCACTTCACTCAACAGCAGCACAATATACATTCTTCTCCAGTGCACATGGAACATTTTCCATGATAGACCATATGTTAGGCCATAAAGCAAGCCTTAATAAATTTAAAAACACTGAAATACTGCAAAGTATTTTCTCAGATCATAATGCTATCAAATTAGAAATCAACAATAGGAAGATCAGTAGGAAAAGACTAAACACATGCAAACTAAACAGTACCCTCCTAGAGAAAGACTGGGTAAGAGAAGAAATTAAAATAGAAATTAAAAAATTCCTTGAATCAAACAACAATGAAAACACAACATACCAAAATCTTTGGGACACAGCAAAAGCAGTGAGCAGAGGCCAATTTATAGCAATACATGCACATATCAAAAAAGAAGAAAGAGTCAAAATCAACACTTTAAACCAACATCTCCAACAATTTGAAAAAGAACAGCAAGAAAAGCCTACAGTCACCAGAAGAAAGAAAATAATCAAGATTCAAGCAGAAATCAATGAAACAGAAAGTAGAAGGGCAATAGAAAAAAATCAACAGGACCAGAAGTTGGTTTTTTGAAAAGATCAATAAAATTGACAAATCACTGGCAAATTTAACAAAGGAAAAGAAGGAGAGAATACAAACAACATGAATAAGAAATGAAATGGGTGACATCACAACAGAACCAACTGAAATAAAAAGGATAATATCAGGACGCTATGAAGATCTGTACCCCAACAAATTTGAAAATCTGGAAGAAATGGACAGTTTCCTAGAAACAAACCATTTCCCTAAACTAACACAGACTGATGTGGAAAAGTTGAACAGGCCCAACACAAAAGAAGAAATTGAACAGGTCATCAAAAAATTACCAATTAAAAAAAGTCCTGGTCCAGACGGTTTCACCAGAGAATTCTACAAAACATTCAGAGAAGAACTGATACCAATCCTACTCAAAGTATTCGAAAACATAGAAAAGGATAGAATCCTCCCTAACTCATTCTATGAAGCAAGCATAACCTTGATACCAAAACCAGGCAAAGACATCACTCAAAAGGAA
>NW_006921828.1:2117083-2135492 GCF_000298275.1 Orycteropus afer afer | reverse complement strand
CATCACAGCACTATTTACAATAGCCAAAAGATGGAAACAACCTAGGTGTCCATTAACTGAGGAATGGATATCCAAACTATGGTACATACACACAACTGAATACTATGCAACCCTACAGAATAATGTAGAATCTGCAAAACACCACATAATGTGGATTAACTTGGAGGATATTGTGCTGAGTGAAATAAGTCAATCACAAGAGGACAAATATTGAATTGGTTCGTTATTTTAATAGTCAAGGAAACATTTATCTATGGAAGGTCATTTTCTTTGTTGGTTACCAGGGGTGGGAGGGGAGGGGAGGGAATACTGTTAGATAGAGATAAATTTTTATTTGGGTGAAGAAAAGGGTAATGTACGAAATGTGAGTGATCAATATAGTGGCATTGAGGAAGAGAAAGACACAGAGAGGTGTGTGGGAAGTACAGACAACAAAGATGAACCTTTTGCACATATAGTACGGTGTGTTCTGTGAAGGCAAACACGGGTGTATGGGTGGATAGATGGGTGGACAGGCTGAAATATTAGGTATGTATATGAAGTGGAAAGTGCACCCAAGAACATGTATAGAGTTGGCAGACAGTGGTCCAATAACTTTATGTGTATGATCTGAATTTCCAAGTGTATAATGGGGCTGACAAGAGACAAGGTTGTAGTCACTGCTTGGTCACAGCCAGCTACCCAGAGGTGTCGAGTAGTTGAACCTGTGGGCTCGGGACCATGGTCGCAGGGGACATCAAGCTCAATTGGCATAACATACTACACAAAACATTGTTCCACCTCCTACTTTGGTGAGTAGCGACTGGGATCTTAAAAGCTAGCAAGCTGCCATCTAGATGCTATGATGGGTCTCTCCTCATCCAGAGCCAAGAGTAATTAAGAAAAACAAAAATTCATGGAAACAATTAGTCCTAGCAACTGGTACACCATCCGATCTGCAGCCTATATGACTATGAGACCAGAAGAAAGAGATGGTGCTCAGCTACTACTGTCAACCACTTGGAAGAGGATCTTTGTAGGAGATCCTGGATAGACAGGGAGAACAATGTGGAACAAAACTCAAAATCAATTCGGAAAAAAAAAAAAAGCAGGGAACAAGTTTGCTGGCCTGAGGGAGCCTAGTGGAACCACTGAGACCAAGGCCCCTAGCTGCCCTTCAGGTCTGGAATTGAACGCACACCTGTGGCTTCCAGCCAAACAATAGACAGGCATATCAGTTGACCATTTACCTGAGGTAGATACACTCCTTGGAGAGAAGAAGCATGAGAGAAAGAAGGGCTGCTCAGGCACAGGGAGACAGCTTAAGGTGTAGGAGTGCATGGAGGGATGGACACAGGGAAGAGGTAGCTATTGGGGAGGAAGTGGGAGGGGGGATGTTGCATCCTGCTAAATTGTAGTCAATGTCATGAGACAAAGTGTATGCAAACTTCTGTATGAAAAGTGTATTTGCTCTGTAAATTTTCACCCCAATCACAATTAAAAAACAAATAAATAAATAAAGGAAGTCAAATCTGAATTAGTGAGCAAAGACAATGAAACCTTTCTGACCTTTCCTGTGAAAATATCACATTACCTGAGCAAAAAGCTTTAACAGTGCACTGGGGTAACACATCCCTTTGCAACTTAACAACCTATGTGTGGGTGAAGAAGATAGAAAGACAGTGGCTTACAGGTACAACCAATCATTCTATTAATACTCTGTACAATGAAAAATAGCTCAAGATGGCATTTATATTGGAGACAGTGTGCAATGCAATCCATTTGCTTCCTATCAGAGAGCAGAGTTATCAGAAACAGTAATAATACCTTCTTGTAAAAGAAAAGGAAAAATTACTGGATATAGTATCTGGAATTCAGAATGAGAAAATCTCTCTGTTACTTGTATGTGTTTGTTAATTCAGCAGGTGCCTTTACAGTATATCAGAACTGTCCACTGATGACAATGATTCAAAGCATGGCCAGCTGACAACCAAGGTGAAAGCAAGAGGTAAACATCAAAATGGAAATATTACAGTATATAGGCGTACCTCATTTTATTGCACTTTGCAGATATTGCTTTTTTTTCCATAAATAGAAAGTTTGTGGTAACCCTGAATCAAGCAAAGCTATCGGAGCCATTTTTCCAACACCATGTGCTCACTTTGTTTCTCTGTGTCACATTTTCTAATTGTCACAATATTTCAAACTCTTTCATCATGTTAGTGCACACTGAACAGACTACAGTATAGTACAAATGTAACCTTTATATGTACTGGGAAACTAAAAAATTCATATGACTCACTTTACTGCGGTATTTATTTTATTGTGGTGGCCTGGAACCAAATCCACAATATCTCAGAGGTATGTCTATTAAATGTTAACTATACATTTTTTGGAGAGTTCTGGTAGCATAGTGCCTAAGGCATTTGACTACTAACCAGAAGGCTGGTGGTTGAAACCCACCAGCCACTCCTCAGTAGGAAAATTGGACAATCTACTTCACAGTACTATTGCCTTAGAAACCCAAGGAGGGGTCGCTATGAGTCTGATCCAACTCGATGGCAATGAGTTTGTTTTTTGTTTGGTTATACTTTTTTTTTTTTAACACAAATGCCATCCTACACAAAAACAAAGAAAAAAATAAAAATTGAGAAAACAGAATCCCAGAACAAGAAGAACTTAAAATGAAAACAACTGTTGTTTGTGCACAATGCAGAAGCAGTTATCTGGGAGGCCTCTGGGACAGAGACAAACACTTCTACTTCAAAGTTCACTTCAACAATACCATGTCTTTGAATACCATGTCTTTCTTGACTTGTTCTTAGCTTTCTCAAAATAGAAAGAGCACCTTTTATGTGCTCCTATAGTTCTTGTTCATGGCATAAAATGCATTGTCAACATCATCATTGTCATCATCATCATCGTCACTGCCACCACTATCTACTGGGCACTAACTATGCATCATCGTACATCGTTCTATATGCTTTACTTGCACAATATCATTTATTTTTCTCAAAAATCCCAAGAGGCAGATCCTATTAGCATTCTCACTTAATAGACAAAGTAACTGAAGCATAAGAACTAAGCATCTTACCCAAGTTCAAAGAGATAGTAAATGGCAGAGATGAGGTTTAAACTCATGCTATCTGATTTCAATCACTCTTGCCATTGCACCTACTTTCACATAGTTCATGCATGTGTCTGTCTCGTGTATCAGGTTGGGCTCCTCAAATACAAAATGTATTATATTCATCTGTATTTTTCTAGAATTTACCCTAGTCCTTGGAAAATTGAATAAATGTGTCTTGAATTAAGATGATATCTAAGTTTCTTGTATACTTGATTCCAATTTTTAACATTACCAAGAGCGTTTGGAACATAGATACATTCTTATCTAAGAGAACTGGGGAGGGTCTTAGTCATCACTGATTTACTCATGTGGAATATGGTCACACAAAAGTTGAGTGCCTTGCCTGTGATCACAGATATCAAGGACAGAACAGAGACTGCAATCCAGGTGTTCTCACTACCAATTTCTGTATTCCTAATCCTTTGTTTCTGCATGTGATGAAGAGGGGCTGTGATGTTTCCATTATTAAGGTTCCATTCATTGTGTTGCTTGGTCCAAGCTCTTTCACAGCATCAAATACAAGTAATTCTTTAGAAACTGAAAATTGCTTTAAATTTTTCTTATCACTTGAGGAGAAACGGGAAAATATACACTAAGATGAATACAGACTTGAATCAAATTCCTGCCAAACAAGTAAACTCATTATTAAAGGAATGCCAAAAGCAAATTTAAGTAACATTTCTTTCCAGTAAGATCAATCACAAGCAGTTTGGTTATATAGTACGTAAGACGAGATTGAGATTTATTTCTTGATTTAACTTAAATCCTTTAAACATCAGCTGCTGTCAAGTCAATTTTGACTCAATGCAACCCCATGGGTGGCAGAATACAACTGCACTCCAGCAGTTTTTCAATGGCTAATTTTTCAGAAGTAGGTTTTCAGGCCTTCAGGTCTTCGGGAGTACCTCTGGGTAGACTGGAACCTGCAACCTTTCAGTTATCAGCTAGACATGCAATTTACACAACCCAAACCAAAAAAATAAAAAAATAAAAAAACCTCACTGTCATTGAGTAATTTCTGACTGAGAGCAATGCCATTGGATTTCCAAGATTGTAAATCTTTACAAGCAAACCACCCCATTTTTCTTCCATGGAGCAGCTGGTGGGTTTGAACTACCAACCTTTCAGTTAGTGAAACCGAGTAAAGTCAAAACTATTTCCCCCACCCTGGTTAAGGCAGATAATTAAAACAGATAGGACCCCTGATGGGAGTAGATAAGTAAACTTAATTACCCTCAACTATTTCCCCACCTTGGACCCCAGTTGAAGATAGATGAGTAAACACATAGGACTCTGGTTGGAGACAGATGAGTAAATATGATAAGCTCAGTTCCTTAAGAACTGAATGGAAAAAAAAAAAATCTTTCCTGCTATTTCCTTAGGCACAGGTAATAAATGCATTAATGTGTCTTAGAAAACAACTTGAAAATTAGCTCTGGCCCATGGACATGCACAGTGGGACACAGGAACAAAATTACTAGGAACTAACACTCTTCTCTCTGCCTAAGCCCCAATCAGCTGATGACAGGAAGCTGCTGTGACTCATCCAGTATGCAAGCACACTGGCTCAAAACACTACTATCCCTTTAAACTGAGGGGAAGGAAATTTCAGCCAATTGTCAACCATCTCACACCCAAATTCCTGAAATTTTATGAATATGTATAACCCTCTCTTCTGAAACCTACAAAACTGTAATTCGATGGAGTTTCAGTGAGTCAGATCTGGGTACGGGGGTACCCCTACTCCTTGCATTGCCACTTTGCAATAAATAATTTTCTCTTCCCTTAGTCACTCAGTGTGTAAACTGTTGTGGCCTGACTGTGCACTGGGCAGGGACCTGCGTTTGGTCCTATTTCATTAGCAGCCAAATGCCTTAAGCACTACAGCACCAGAGCCCCTATTTATACTGCCCAGAAACTCCTGTCCTTTAGGATATTAGAAAAAGTACTGAAATTGGAAAGAAAAGACTAACTCCTTGTTCCAGCTGGGCTAGTAACTGCTTGTATATCTGTGAACATGTCACTTTTTCTCCCTGGGCTCACCACACACTTTGGCAGGTATTCGATAGGAATGTCAAACACATAACATTCTGATTTTGAGGAGAATGATTCTATTTCAATTACATACTTCAATAGGAATAGTTAGAGGAACAGTTCAAGGCAGCAAATTGTTTTCTATTTGATGCATGGATTACTGGTGTCTTCAAATTTATAGTGAAGTCACACAACACTGGGACAACATGACTTTATTCAGCAATTAGCACTCTATTGTTAACCAGTAACACAGTAGTGTTTATCTAACATTTCTTTATCTTTCATGAGTAGTAGGAAATAGCTTCTCTGTAAGGTAGGGCATTTATTCTATGCTTCAATAAGTGGCGAAGTAAAGAAGCAAAATACAAATATTAAGGTGAGAACAAACAGTAGCAGTTTTATAGAACCAGCTGTTCTCCTTTTTTTTTTTTTTTCCAGCTGATGCATGTCAGGCTGGTATAAAAGGGGCTAGTTGAACATCTGGACCCAAACCAAGGCATTTAACATTTCCAAGCCATTCCAAGGCATGGATGATTTATGATGCTATTCTCAGATTTTTATCATGTGTCCTCTCACTTTATGAAATTGTGGACAGTCACATAAACCTGGTGACACTTCATGATATAAAAACAGTGATTGAAGACTGATTAAAAAAAAGAAAGGAAAGAAAGAAGAATCAATTTATTTTGGAGATGTTCGGAACAGGGCAAACCCCTGGGAAGATGAGTTGAATTTTGCTCCAACCACTCTGCCTTTCAGCAAGCGGCAGGAGTTTTTTGTTTAGGCAATCACCTGTCTTCTAAACCTCAAAAAAAGGCAGAATAGGATCTGTAACTTAACTGATGTTCCTATGTGGCCTTCTTCACTAGAGAAGCTGAGGCAGTCATATTATTGAGTATTGAAAGGCCCCGAAGAGAATAAGGCCACTATGATAGACTTTCTATTTTCAAAATGATTCATTTCCTTCAGTTAAAAGAAAGAAAGAAACAGAAATAAGAAGAAAGAAACAGAAAATAAAATAAGTAGGGGATGGGGGTGGGGGAAGTAGGATGACTTGCAAAATACCAAGGACAAGAAACAGCATGGCACTTTGGCAAAGCTGAAGCTTGTTTATAAATCACATCCCAAACAGATACCCTGTGCAAGACTAAATAACTGTCGCAGAAAATATCCGTAGGTAGCAATTTCTATTCTGTGGCAGAGCCATGCCTTTATTTAGAAACACTAAAAATTGTCTACTGTCATCAAGTTGTTGATTAATTGCTAACTGAATATATAGTCTCATAAAACCTTTGAGTGGAGTGGTTTGCACAATGGCTTTTTTAAAAAAAATGCATATAGTCAGATGGACTTTTCATTTTTTAAAGTATAAAATCACTCAATTTAACAATAATCAATATATTGGGAATTTGCTGAAATAAGTAATAGGTTATTATGGTACAAAATGCTAAATTATACCTAAATATGTTGTTGTTGTTGTTATGTGCCGTCGAGTCGGCCCCGACTCATAGCGACCCCTCCTTGGGTTTCCGAGGCAGTATCACTACGGAAGTAGGATTGCCCAACCTTCCTTCCGAGGAGTGGCTGGTGGGTTTGAACCGCCAGCCTTCTGGTTAGCAGTCAAGTGCTTTAGCCACTATGCTACCAGAGCTCCTATACCTAAATATAGGTCTAGTAATTTTGAAAGGTCATTATTTTTTTTTTAATCGAAACTTCAGTAAGTGACACTTGATTAGTACTGCAGAGCACAAAAAATGGGATTTTTCTTTGATTTCTTCATTAAATAAAATTTTATACATTCATTTATACATTCAATATTTTGGCAGTTTCAGGATTTAAGACTTTTAATTTCCTCATGATCAACCATGTTTAATGATTAAAATATTTTAATGCTTTTAGAAATTATTTCTCAGTGGAAGTAATCTTCTTCTTTGTAATAAGCCTCAGGAATATACGAGGTTCCTACTTCACACATAGATTTGAGATAAGTGAGCAACAGCTCTGGAACTTCTAATTCTGTGGTAGTGTGACAGACACCCAGGACTTCTGCTCTCAAGAATGCTGGCTAGTTACAGATCATTTGTTAGTAACTTTATGAAAAGACTATAATTTTTTTAAGTTAAGTTCTCAATGTAAACAGTAAACATGGCATTAAGAAAAAATAAATAACTTCTGTTTAGGTATGAGAGCTAAATAGCATTAAGAACATAGGAGTGAACTTCACTACAGGATGTTTTTAGAGCAGATGGAGGTTATAGATTGATGTGTCTCCCAAATATATGTGTCACCCTGGCTGGGCCATAATTCTTAATATTATGTAATTATCTTCTATTTTGTGATCTGATATAATTATTCTATGTGTTATAAATCCAATCTCTATGATGTCAAAGAGGCAGGACTAGAGACAGTTCTGTTAATGAAGCAGGATTCATTTGGTTGTATCTTGAGTTAATCTCTTCTGAGATATAAAAGAGATGAAACAAGCCAGCAGAAACAATGGGATCTACTACCACCAAGAGAAAAAAGCTAAGAGCACAGCACATCCTTTGGACTCAGGATTCCTGCTCTGAGAAACTCCTAGACACATGAGAAGACTGGTATCAAGACAAATGGAGAGTGTCCAGGAACAGAATCTAAAAGAGACAAGGATCTTCTCCCCAAGCCCAAAGACGGAAAAAGCCTTATACTAAACCTGGAACCCTGAATTTGGACTTCTAGACTCACAAACTGTAAGAAAATAATTTTTTGTTTGTTAAAGCCATCCAACTATGGCATTTCTTTATACCAGCACCAGATATCCAAGATATTAGGTGGCCTTCCTTTTCTGCACAGCCCATCTGTATTATCTAAAGCTCTATCTGGGAGCCAAGTATGGGTAATCTGAATTACCCTGACAAGCCAAATTCTCCCTCAGACTGAGGACAGAACATTGTAAATAATTGTCCATGAACATCACCTTTGACCTAAGGAGGCAAATGGCCTTTACTGAACTGGATGGGCATATGTGTTACAAAAGCAGCCATTCCTTCAGAAGTTCCAAAATAGAGTTGCTTAATTATTCGTACCACGTATCCTGAAGAACAGAATTTCTCCTAATCATAGCAAAGAAATCATTATTGATTAAAATGTCATTTCAGTCAGAGATCCGGAACCCCAAAAAAGATCATTTTTGCTTTACAAATTAACCATAAAAAGTTTAAATTGTAAGTGAAATGCCATCCTGTGCTGTTGCAATGCATTTCCAATAATAGTATCCACTTTATATTGGCTCAAAAACATTGTCTTAATTAGGTTAACCTTTAAAGAGCTTTTCTAGAACTGAAATTCTTTAAAATGCTTCCACATACTATATTCACATGACATCTATCTGTCCAGATATGATTATAAGAGCTTTAAAAGCACAACATAATGTTTATTTTAGGCATCTCTGGTGGTGTAGTGCCTAATGCATTTGACTGCTAAGCAAAAGGTTGCCGGTTCAAACCCATCAGCCACTCCATGGAAGGAAGAATGGGCAATCTACTTCATAAAGATTTAACACCTTGGAAACCCAAAGGGTGTCGCTATGAGTTTGAATCAGTTTGGTGTCACTGACTTTGATGTTTTATTTTATTTTTTGTCACTTCTGATCCCACACATCAAAGTCCTATTTGTGTTATGTGCCATTGAGTCATATCCGACCCAGAGTGGGTTTGTGAGGCAGTATCACTACGGAAGTACATCACCCAACCTTCCTTCTGAGGAGTGGTTGGTGGGTTTGAACTGCCAGCCTTCTGGTTAGCAATCAAGTGGCTTAGGCACTATGCTACCAGAGCTCCCAAAGTCCTATCTAGAACCCATTAACAGATGTCATGGGTTTAAAAATTTTTGTTATTGTGGCAAAAATATGTGTGACCCATGTATGTCCGTACTCCTAACCCACAGAGGCTGTGAGATAGTAAATGTTTGGTGTCCTAATGTGTGTGTTTGTGTATATAATGAAACATTGACCAATTCCACCATTTTTATGTGTACAATTCAGTTGTATTGATTATGTTCACCATGTTGTGCAGCCATGACCATCATCTTTTTCCAAATTATTCCACAGCCATCAATGGAAACTCTGTGACCCATAAGCAATGATTTCCATTTTACTCTTCCCTCCCACTACTGATGGACATGACATCAAGACTAATAACCTCTGGTTTCTAGGCAATTGTTACTTCAATTACATGGATGTACACAATATTTATACTTGTGTGATTGACTTATTTTACTTAGTATAATGTTTTCAAGGTTCATCCATATCATAGCAAATTGGACATTTATTTTATAAAGCTTTAGATCTAGCATCCTATAATATTATTTCCAGCCAGTCTTTTAAGTTGATCTGTCATATGAAACCACTATATTCCAAATTCTTCATATAATTATCATAGTTTCCTGCATTCAGCAAACATTAGAGAACATTTATGTCTCCTTCCATAATACTGCTTTAGTCTTTTAAATTTTAAGCCTCTGAACCATTTGTCCTCAATTAAAATAAATATATAAATAAATAAGGTTACTGTCAAGTGCTTGTTATTACTCCCCAAAGGTGTAACAAAAGATTATTGTGAGATGGATCACACATTTATGTAACTTTCTTATGTTAAGAGGGAAAATAAACGCTTATTATCAGAGTCTGTATCATCATTTATACAAGAAAAAAATGATTGCTTATTTAAATGCAATGAAATTGTTCTCATTTAAACCAAGCACAAAGTAATCAGATGATGGTTTAATTTCTCCACTGCAAATATATTTGTGTATTTACAGAACTTGGCCAACTGCTGTATTATAAATATTATAACAACAGGCACTGGATTATCAAGACTGTTTTCCAATCATCACCTTCCAGAGGAAATTATTTAATGGAAATCACTTCAGCATCACTTCAGGACTAGAGGGCAACATTTAACAGACAGGTGAACATTCAAATTGTTTCAAATCATTTTCTTGGTTCATTCATTCATTCAAAATTATGTATCTATTATATCACTATTAAGGAGTCTGTAGTTACTACAACTACTACTGTGCTTCGTCACTAACTGAAATGTAGGAGAGAGGCCTGGTGATTTACTTCCAAAAAATCAGCCACTGAAAACCCTGTGGAGCACAGTTCTACTCTGACACACATGGAGTGACCACGAATCAGAATCAACTCATGGCAAGTGTTTTTTTTTTTTTTTTTTTTTTTTTTACTTTTAGGTGCAAAAAGGGCCTGGTAGTGCAATGGTTAAGCTGATAACCAGAAGTTCAGGGTTTGAGCCCACCAGCTACTCCTCCAGAGAAAAGAAGAATGATCCTATAAAGATTTCAGCCTAAGAAACTCCATGGACACTTCTACTTTGCTCTGGAAGGTTACTACGAGTCAAAAGCAACTCTGGCTCACAACAACATTATGTACAAGGTTAGTAGGATACAAGTCTAATCCCCCAAACCAAACAAGACATCATGTCCTTTATGCAAAAAATTAAACAATAATGAAAGAAATATTCAACTATTCAATAAATACTTACTGAGAGTCTACAATGTACAAGGCACTATTGTAAGCAGTTGGGCTACAACACTGAATAATACAGACAAAATACCTGACCTCTTTGCGTTTACACTCTAGAATGCTGAGACAGTTGCAGAAGTGCTAGAGGTCAAAAAGAAAAAGTAGAAAAGAGTAAAGTGGACTTGGAGCATGGGAGAGGGGATTTTAACCCCAATTAGGCTGTTAAGGATATATATTTTGAGAAAGCATGTATTTCAGCAGACTGTAAAAGGTAATAAGTGCTTCAAATAAGTGCTACAAAGGGAGAAGTCTGAAAGACACACAGGAATGTGTGAACAATGAAAAAGATGCCAGTCATTACTCCAAGTGCAACTGGAAATTGCACCTTTATGGGGGTGTCAAGGATGACTCAAATTTCTAGCTGGCTTGATAAGATGAATAATGATTTATTCCCTGAGTTAGAAAACAGTGAAAAGGACCAGAAGGAATCTGCTCAGGTATCAATTCATTCTTCCACAAGAACAGTATCACTATATGGAAGAGATAAGGATACTGTATGTATGTACATTCTCCCGTTTAAATCTCTAAATCTCAACCAAATACAGTTAGGAAAATTTTGGATTGGATTCTCACTTGACATAAACATGAAATCTCTAAGTAATAGAATGACTTTTCTATACCTTAGTTGATTGCTTTTGAATTACGCTTTTCAGGTAGACAGGAGTGAAATTGTATCACTATTACTAGAGAGGTAGACGCTTCAAAAACACATGGTTGAACTTCCATCTTCCAGAAAGAGGTAGGTGGAGGATCAGGCAAGTAAGATGAAGAATGAAAATTTCTATACAATTCTTTGATTTTTTGAATGTGTGATAAAGAGCACATCAACATTTGCGAACAATAATTAAAATAATCCATTCATTTATAAAACATGCCAAAGAATGCATGTCTTTGAAATCATCACCATATTTAGAATAAGGAAATTATTCTATAAGCTACAGAAGCACTTTTTCTTCTGAAAAATATGCAAATGGCTTTGAATCAAATAGTCTCATTAAGCAGTTATCTTTCGAATATTGTCAGATAAAACAGGAACAGAATCAGTAGGGGGCATTTCATTGCTCTGTCACCTTGCCCTCCTCTTATCCTGCACTCATTTCTTTCTTTTGGATGTCATTAAACTTGACGCTGGTACACTCTAACCCAGTTTTTCTGTAAGAGTCATTTCCATGGTCAGTTTATAATTTCAGACAAACCAAAGCACAGTAGTTATGAAACAGTTCTCTCCAACATAATATCATTAGAGAGGTTTTTTTTTTTTTTTTTTTTTTTAATGGATTTAAGCACACCACAGTATGACTAACATTGGTCCCATTTTAAGTGCTTTTAAAGATATTAAATATCAGAAATGTATTTTATGACCTGGGGACATTAGATATGTAGAACTACCTTCCTGCTGGCTTCAGGCTGTGAATTCAGTGTGTGTATTAAAGAGAACAGAAAGGATGCAAAGACAAATGCTTGCTCTCATCTTCTGGAACTAAAGGTGGCTTTGGTACTCAATTAAGCAGGGCTGAGCACTTTTTTATTTCCTGGCTAGGTTATGTATGAAGTACTGTGCGGCTACAGTTTCACTGAGTTCATAGTTTCATTGGGAAATTGAACGTGAAAACAGACTAACAACTAGGGATTGCTGGGAGGGGAAAAGGGGGGGTACTTCTTCAGGGGTACTGGGTTTCTCTCGAGTGATACAAATTTTGGAAATGGATAATGGTGATGATTGTACAGCATGGTGAATGTGATTAATGTCACAGAATTGTACAGTTAAAACAATTTTTGGTGGTATATATTTTACTACAATAAAAAGAAAAATCTTAAAAATGTTGTCAAGATAGACAATTATATCCTGCATCAAAAGAGTGGTAAGAGCTCAGACAGACCCAGACACTCTCAAGAGGGAAACAGCATCTTATTTACAAGAAATGATTAAACCACTACTGAAATAGGATGAGTGAATGGAAGGAAGCTGGTTCTAAATCAATGCAAGTATTATTATGCCATTGTTTATTAATCCTTCATGGTAATTATTGCAATGTCTATCATTAGATGCAAGATAGTGATCTACCTCAGAGAAAGGCCTTGTGAGTTCTAAAATTATAGATATTTTTTTCTAATTTTTCAAGCATGAATTGGCTGGAGCATCAGGCTTGTAATACAGCTTGGACAGTCTGCTGCATGGGCTCAAAGCCTGAGAGTAACATCATTATGTATAATAGGGACCATCCTACTGGGCCTAAGATGAGAAAAAATTATGATTTTTGGTAATTTTCTTAATTGCTGAAACCTCCTGCTAATCCCTCTCCAGGTGAGGTTCCCATGGAGATTTTCTTGCTCTTCATAGCAGTATTTTTCATCTGATACTTAAAAAGCCCACTGCCATCAAGTTGTTTCCGACTCATAGCAACCCCTCCTTGAGTTTGCGAAGTGTTATCACTATGGAAGTAGATTGCCCAACCTTCCTTCTGAGGAGTGGCTTGTGGGTTTGAACTGCCAGCCTTCTGGTTAGCAGTCAAATGCCTTAGGTACTATGCTACCAGAGCTCCTATCTGATGCTTAGAGGGAATGATATACGTTGCTAAAGAACAATGGCACAGACTTTTTTTTAATGAACATAAGACCAAGAGTAACATTATCTTGAGACAACTTAGACAGCAAGTCAAATTATTCTTGCCTGCTTTGTGAAAATGAGTTTAAAATGTTAGCTTTCCAAAAATCCAAAGAAATGGAGACAATGCCTAAGATTGAAAACCATCATATCATTATTTATACTGACATGTTACTCTACCTTGATTAGCTTAGTTTAACATAAAACAAAAAATTAATTCACCATTCCCTGTTACATTAGCATCTTCCTCTTTATAATGCTTGAGGTGTGACTGTACACTAACCAGAGAAGAAAATCTGTTTCCTTAGTGTGTAGTCATACCCTTACACTTTGGTATTTTAATAGTGATTCCCTTAACATAGTCAGAGATTTTATCAGTCTTGCACTGCAGTTCAAGTAATTCTTTCTCTTATTATATAAGGAAGCATGACAACCCTGTTCATTCATATTTTACATCTCAAAATTCACTCATAATATTTAGAATTCACAGATTTTAGGGAACAGACAGAATGATGAGCTGGCTCAGAAATATGTTGGAAATAATGACTTGTCCATAACCTCCTACAATTCTGTATGGTTGCAAAATAAATGGCAGAAGAACTGAGAGTTAAAGTAGCTATGAGATCCTGCTAAAGGACTAGTTTTGAGTCCAACTGACAGAGGTTCATGGGCATACACATCCACACATCTATTCCAAAAGAAAAAAAAAAAAAAAAAAAAAAAAACACTAAACCCACTGCCATTGAGTTAATTCCAACTCATAGTGACCTCCATTCGGTTTCCAAGGCTGTAAATCTTTATGGAAGTAGATTGCCTCATCTTTTTCCCGTGGAGCAGCTAATGGGTTCGAACCACTGACCTTTCTGGTTAGCAATCAAAGGCCTTACCCACTACACCACTAGAGCACTCAGACTACCTGAATGTATAGATAAAAGATAAATCCCACCATGCGATGCAGGAAAATGAAAAGATACTGTCAATATATTAGCATATTAAACAATAATACTAAATTATAAAGCAACAATGAGGTTCTGGAGATAAGTTATATAGAAATATAACAGTAATTACTGATCCTGAGGTAAATTTAGTGATGCTTAATAGGATCAAGAGGATAAAGTCTCAAATACTCTGAGCCACTCTAGGAGTTATAGAGCCCAAAGTTTCAGAGCAAAGCCAAGTGAGACTTTTTCACAGTGGGAAGAAAGTCCACCCTGAGCTTTCCATTGTATATCATAACCATAATTAAAATTGTTATATTTTCCAAGGTAGTTTAAATTTCTTTGCAAATAAATGAAAACCTCATTTTTGAGGGCAATCATTTAAGCTTCCAAATACATCTTCAGTAATTTGCCTTTGTATACTCTTCCAACGACAATTTGGAAAAGAAATTGTATGTGTCACATGCCTTATTGAAGAGGTTTTCCTTAAGAAGAATAAAATGTGACAGTTAGAAATACTGTATTTTTTTTCTCATGTAGGTCAGTGTATTTTCTATAATATTTTTTGTTATTATTTTTGTTGTTTTTTTCTTAGGCCAAAAACTACTCTTGCACTACCTTTCATTTGGTCTTCTATCAACATTCTGCCCCCCCACACACACACACACACATACACGTGTATATATGTGTAAGGAGTTCTGGTGGCACTCTGGTACCTAAGGCATTTGACTGCTAACCAGAGGGTTGGTGGTTCAAACCCACCAGCTGCTCCACAAGAGGAAGATGAGGCAATCTGTTAGGCCAGAGCAAACTCAAACCACCAACATTTCAGTTAGCAACTTCCTCCAGGTGTCAGGTCCTGATGAGACAACCTGATAAGACAACCGGGTTGGCAAAACCCGCCCAGGCTGGAAAGTCCCACGTGATGACAAACTTCCTCCTGTGAAGCCCCCTCATGCTAATTAGGTGCAGACCCGTGCCAACAGCTAATTGGACCCCGCCATTTCCTTAGTGTCCCCAATTAGGTCCTCTCTGTGTCTATAAGAATCTACCCCCTGCCCGCCCAGGGGTATGACTTCTCTGGCCTTGACGCTAGGGCACAAGAACCTCGCCCAATAGTGCTAATAAACTGCTTCTCTGAAGCAACTCCATGTCCTGGTGTCTCGGCAGCTCAGCATTACACAACCTACTTCCATAAAGACTTATAGCCTTGGAAACCCAATAGGGATTGCTATGAGTTTGAATTGACTCAACGGCAGTGGGTGTTTTGTTTTGTTTTTATGTATGTGTATGCATACACAGACACCTAACAGATCTTTAATAAACATTATTTCCTAATAAGGTTAAA
The DNA here is from genome assembly GCF_000298275.1 of Orycteropus afer afer. Taxonomy (NCBI): domain Eukaryota; kingdom Metazoa; phylum Chordata; class Mammalia; order Tubulidentata; family Orycteropodidae; genus Orycteropus; species Orycteropus afer. Next base: position 2,119,877 of record NW_006921828.1, on the reverse strand, counting down.
TGAAGAGATCACATATATTAAATATATTAAGGAAATAAATTGGAGAAATTCAGATGAAAGAAAATGTCAGACTGAGCAACAACTTGACATTGAATAAGAAAAAAAGTGATGCTGGATATATTTTTAGATCCTCTCACCATAAACTAATAATATTAAGTCAAATAACTACTGTGGGATCTTGCAAAATTGAAAATTTGGAAATGTGTTTAAGTCACCAGTTGAAATACACATAATATATAAAATATTGTACTGTAACTTCCTTATCACCAAAAGATAAATAAATTGTGTGAGAAACATCTCCAACAGAAAATAAACTTGCACCATTGTTAATATTATTTGGTAAATGATGAATAAAATATATTTGAGGCAGAACAATCATTAAAAGAAATTACAAGACTTGGTATTGTCATGGCAATGGCCTAGATTCAGCATGGAGTTGTCTCTCTTAAAAATAGTAACAATAGACTTTTTTTCCTTAACTTTGTTCGAATCATTAATAGGTGCTTTCAATTACCAGGAAACCAAGATTCATAGTAGCAGGTTTTGCATAATTTTTCCTTTTACTTGCAAGTTCCAAAAAGCAATGCAATACATTATCCATTGACTTCACATAATGCAATAAGCAAATGCTAAATAAGCAAAGTCCTCATTATAACTATTTAACTGTCCTTCAGAATGTCAACTAAATAAAAGAAGATCTAGAATGACTATATTATCAGAAAAATGCCATAAGTTTTTTTTTTTTAAATGTTCCACATGATCTAAACTGGCTAATATTGAGAGTTTTGAAAATAGGAATCCTATTGCTGTTACTTTCAAACCTACCCCTTGTCTCCTCTGCCATGACAACACTTAGTGATCCTTGGAAACAGGAATTAAAACAAGGAAAAATAGTCAAAATAGCAACAGCCATAACTATGATGATGAATATTATGGCATTTACCAATGTTTTGGATTCTTATCTTACATTATACTAGGCACTTTAAATATATATATCCTGACAACAACCTTGAGATAATTTTATTTCCATGTATAGAGATTGGCTCAGAAGACTGAAAGAGAGAGTTAAAAATTCAAACTTAGAATCGTCTGTTTCCAGACTTCATTTGGTTGAACTGTAACATGTTGCCACCAAAACCAAAAAACAAAGTAAAAGAAGGGTAAAGGAGTAGCACTGAAATACGATATTGTACAATAATAATACCAACTAAAAAAAATAAAATAAAAAAGGAGAGAGAACTACAAATTAGACATAACCAGTCATCTCATGGTATTAATTTTCTTGATTTGGGGACTTAGGGCCATGATGGCATGGGATAATCTAGTAAATTGCCAAAATAAAGTTTTTTTAAAGTTTTGCCTCTCAGTACAAGCCAATGAGCAGACATATAAGATAGAACTATTGGTCTTTGTTCATCTATAACGAAAGAAAAAGATAGGAAACTAAGAATCAGAGAAGGAGTTGGATTACAAGACTAAGTGTTCACATGTTTACATGCTTCCTCTACCTTGAGACCAGAAAAACCAACAGTCTGATAATGAACATGGATAGATCCTGATAAAAAGTGAAAAAAGTGGAACATAACTTCAAATTCTTAAAGAATCCAGACTTATTAGACCTATTGAGTGTGGAGTAGCAGTCCTTGAGTCTATAGCCCTGAGTAACTATTCAAACCTTGAATTGACATTGCCCCAAGTAGTCATTTTTAAACTAAGTTTAACCTAGAGAGTAAAGATTGTTCCAAGTACTATGGTACTTAAAAAAAAACAAAAAACAAAAAAACTCTATATGACCAAAGGGTTAGCATCTATTTTAAAGTATAGATGAAAAGGTTGTGGAGGGGGAGAGCAGGGAGGCAGGGAGATTAAGTAAATGGACATGAAACAACTAGAACAGAAATAGCAAACATGGTGACACAGTGTGAATGATGTAACCACTGTCAGTGATCATTATATCTAGAAACTGTGTAGTGGGAGCAGGTTTTGCTGGTATATTTTCACCAGAACTAAAATTGAATAAAAAAGAAAAGAAATACTACAGCACCATACCCAACCAAAGCTCCAGCTCTTAGGTGGCAGGAACATAAAGTCGCCGAGTCTGTAATAAATACCCCATTTTTCAGCGATCATTAAGAAGTGATCACATAACTGGAAATATGCAATGCGCATTATTTATTTTCTATTTGGGGGAAATCATCTACATTAAGGCTAAAGATTATGTGTTACCTTACTATTTATTGTCTCAGTCTTTGGCAGAATTACTACATTCCATGCTTTATGAAGCTTGCTATCAATACTACCTTGAAGATGACTTTAAATTATACTCCAAAAAAAGCACTCTGAAGAGGATGCTGACCAGTTATTCTCCATCTCCACAGAAGCCAATAAAAAGAGGAAAGATGCTAGACTTCGATAAATTTTAGAGACAAAATCAGAGTCATGTGAAGAGAACAGGTTTTTGCGTCAGATAGACCTGGATCCAAATCACACTTTCCAGAATTATTAACCAAAGCACCCTGGACAGAGTTTACACATAAGATACAAGGACAATGATAATGTCTACCTCACATGGCAATGTTACTGTTGTTATGTGCCATCCAGTCGGACCTGACTCATAGCGACCCTTCTTTGGGTTTCCAAGGCAGTATCACTACAGAAGTAGATTGTCCAACCTTCCTTCCGAGGAGTGGCTGGTGGATTTGAACTGCCAGCCTTCTGGTTAGCAGTCAAGTGCCTTAGACACTACACTACCAGAGCTCCTCACATGGCTATTGTTGTTGTTGTTATGTGCCGT
>NW_006921828.1:2106604-2116983 GCF_000298275.1 Orycteropus afer afer | reverse complement strand
TTCCAAGGCAGTATCTCCAGGGAAGTAGATTGCCCAGTCTTCCTTCCGAGGAGTGGCTGGTGGGTTTGAAGGACAAGCCTTCTGGTTAACAGTCAAAGGCCTTAGGCACCACTCCACCTCTCTTTGTTGTTGTTATGTGCTGTTGAGTAGACCCGACTCATAGCGACCCCTCCTTGGGTTTCCAAGGCAGTATCACTACGGAAGAGGATTGTCCAACCTTCCTTCCGAGGAGTGGCTGGTGGGTTTGAACCTCCAGCCTTCTGGTTAGCAGTCAAGTGCTTTAGCCACTATGCTAAAACTAGACATATAAAGTACCTAACTCATATGTTGTAGAGAGGGTTGGGAGTTGAAAAGATTAATTCTCATTGCATATTTATCAATTACTAACTGAGAAACATTACTTTGTGTAGCATTTCTGAGACCTGGTTTTCTGATGTTTATAAGGAGGAAAACACGACCTATCTTAGAGGAAGGACAGCTGTGTCACGCTTAGCCTCGTCCCAGCACTAGTAAATAACCAATACATGTTAGTTACTCCTCTGATACATGAAAGACACTTCAAAAGTACTAGCTTTCCTCCTTTAGTAACTTATAATAAACAACGTCTTCAGGTGATTAAAAATCTAGTTCACCAACAGAATGGGGATCCCCTGAACATTTTACACAAGAGAGAATCAGCCAACCTTGATTGGTTCAAATACAGACACTCAAAGCACTTCTATCACTGAAGCATTATAAGACATTTTCTTGTGGAAACATAAAATATAATTTTCTCTATTTTACTTAACTTTTAAAAATAAAACTTATCATGGTCATCTTCTGTTTATAAATTTTCCCATATTTTTAAAATAAAGTTAAAAATACTTTAAATGGCTTATGGAATCCTTAACTCTCCTTAACTGCTACCCTTTAGTCATACTTGAGTCTTTCTAGATTTTTTAATGCACCAGGCTCCATCCTACCTTGATATCTTTGCCTACACTGTTTCCTCTGCCTGGAATGCTCCCTTGGGTCTGGTCAATTCTTCCTCCTTCTCCATTTCTCCACTTAAATATCATTTCCAGGAAACTTTCACTAGACCCCCTCCAACTCAAGTCCTCCTCTAGCTCTTGGTACCTCCTGTATTTCTGCTTATTATAAAACACCTATCCAAATTGTAAATTCAATATACATTTGTACAATTATTTGTTGAACACCTCTCTCAGATCTCATTATACTGTAGGCCCATGAGACCAATGCCTGTGTCTATCATATTCCCTTATAGATCCCCAGGGCCTACCAATAAGTTCAATATTCAATATAAACTCACTGAGTGAAGTCACCAATGTTTAGAAGTCAATTCTTTACTTATTTTATGTAGGAAAATAAATGTTTATTTTATGGGGAAAAATAGATTCAGTTTTATTTTATAAGAACAACAACAAGAAAAAAAACAAACTCAGAGGACTTCCGGTGAGATGGAGGAATAGGCAGACAAGTGACACAGACCTTCTCCAACAAAGAAAAGAGAAACCAAATGACAGATACAGAAGATAATCCTGGAGCCCTGAGCTTTAAAAGGAACTATACAGAAGTGGATTAGGCACCGATTAGTGGAAAGACCTGAAGGAGAACAGTGAGTATGGAGATGATCAGAGCTGTGGACTGTCAGCTACTCTGATGTGACCAACAGCCTGAATGTTTTCAAGTGGTGTTGGGACCTGAGAATTGACCTATAGATCAGCCCTGGTCACCAAAGACTGCAGGGAAATAGCAAGGAGGGAGATAACCTGAGCTGTTGACTTTCCGCTGTCTGGAGGGTGCAGCCATTTTGATCATTTACACGTGGCAGCCATTTTGGATATTTAAAGTGACCGAGGACACAACCATTTGAATCTTTACAAGTGATGGCCATTTTGGATAATTAAAGTGACCAAGGGTGCAGCCATTTGGAATCTTTACAAGTGGCAACCATTTTGGATTTTAAAGTGATAGCATTCTCATTCAGATTCCAGGGACCTAAGAATAGGCTCTGTTTGCCAAGGTCGGCAGGGACATACGAGAGGCTGACAACAGGAAAGAAGACAGGTGGTGAGTGTATAAGTGCTGTCAACTAGCACATAGAGGAGCACAGTACCCTACTTGCATAATAACATACAAACAAAACAAAGAAAATGAAAATCGTGGGCAACTCACTCCAACATTTAATCATCAATTAAATATAAACAAAAACATCACAATGCCTCGGAGACAACAGAGCATCACACTCCATACAAAGAGGCAAGATAAAGCTGGAGGAACAAGGGACCAGGATACAGAGACAAAGCACATTCCAGAGGGAGATGAAGCATTGGAACTCCCTGAAAAGGAATTCAAAAGAATTATATTTAGGTATCTTCAACAAATTGAGAGACAGATCAGAGAAAACCCTAGAAAAATTTCAAAAGACAATACAAGAACAATATGACAAAATAAATGAGAAATTAGAAATGATACAAAATCTACACACAGAAATCCAGAAGATTAATACTAAATTTTCAGAAATAGATAAGTCATTAAATGGGCAAAGGAGCAGAACTGATGCAATGAAAGACAGAATTAGGGATATTGAAGGCAAATACCTGAACACTTCTTTGGAAAGGGATCAATCAAAAAAAGATCAAAACAAAATGAAGAAAGCCTAAGGTTCATGTGGGATACCATCAAAAGGAATAACCTATGTGTATCAGAATTCTAGCACAGGAAGAGACAAATAAAACCACAGAGAAAATTGTTGAATATTTTTTGGAAGAGAATTTTCCTGGAATGATGAAAGATGAGAATATATCCATTCAGGATGTCCAATGAACCCAAAACAGGATAGACTCCAAAAGAAAATCACCCAGACATATCATCATCAAACTCACCAAAACCAAAGACAAAGAAAGACTCATCAGAGCAGCACGGGAAAAAACAAAAAGTTACCTACAAGGGGCAACCAATAAGACTAAGCTTGGATTTCTCAAAAGAAACCATGCAGGTGAGAAAGCAATGGGATGGTATATATAAAAGCCTGAAAGAGAAAAATTACCAACCAAGAATTATGTACCCAGCAAAATTGTTCCTCAAATGATGGTGAAATTAGGGCATTTCTAGATAAGCAGAAATTAATGGAATTTGTTAAAACTGATCAACCTTACAAGAGATGCTAAAGGGAGTCCTTTGGACAGAGAAGCAACAACAGCCAACAACAAATGACCATTAACACACATGATGATATAACCCAGAAACCAGCCCAGGTATAGAAGTATACAAAGTAAATAAGCCTACAAGATTGTAAACGGGACCAGAGACATCAATTGACAAATGAGAACAACAGCAAACCAAAAAGAGGGAAAAAACTGTGTCATTACAGAATTTCTAGATGGTAGGGATGTCAAGACAACTACAAGATAGAATAGACTGTTCTAAACTTTAGAAGAAAACTATAAATCACAGGGTAACCTCAAAGAAAAATGATAAACCTTCACACCAAAATAAAAAAAGAGGACCCACACAAATATTTAGCAAATACTAAAACAACAGCAACAAAGGAAGTGATAAGACGATTCATAAACAAAATGAGCTCAGCATAGAAAATTATATGGTACAAAGAAATCAACACCATAAGAAAGCACATAACAAAAATGACAGCAACAAATTCATATTTGCCGATAATTACATGTCTGGCAGAGGACTCATCTCCAAGATTTATAGAAAACTCCAATGTCTCAACACCAAAGGAATTAACAATGCAATTGAAAAATGGGCAGAAGACATGAATAGACACTTCATGAAAGAGGGTATTCAGGTGGCCAACTAATACATGAAGAGATGCTCATAATCATTGGCCATCAGAGAGAAGAAAATCAAAACAACGGGACACTGTCTCACCCAGCACTGATGGCAAGGTTCAACAAGACAGAAAATAACAAATGCTGGCGAGGATGTGGAGAGATTGGGACTCATACATTGCTGGTGGGACAGTGAAGTGATACAACTACTGTGGAAAGCAATATGGTGATTCCTTAGAAAGCTAGAAATGGAGATGTCATTTGACCCAGCAATCCCATCACCAGGTGTATATCCTAGAGAGGTGAGAGCCAGGACAGGAACAGATACATGCACACTCATGTTCATCACAGCACTATTTACAATAACAAAAAGATGGAAACAACCTACATGCCCATCAGCAGAAGAGTAGATGACCAAACTATGGTACCCACACATAATGGAATGCTACGCAGCACTAAAGAATAATATAGAGTCTGCAAAACACTGCATAATACGGATGAACTTGGAGGATATTATGCTGAGTGAAATAAGTCATTCACAGAAGGACATATTTAGTATTAATCCGTTGTTGTGGAGAGTCAAGGAAAGGTTTATATGTGGAAGGAAACTTTCTCTGTTGATTGCCAGCGGTAGGAGGGGAGGGGAGGAAACACTGCAAAAAAAAAAAAAAAAAAAAATGCATTGACCTATGTCACTTTTGTTTTGTGTATTTCACTGCACATAAATTATATTTTAATAAAATACATTAAAAAAAAAAAAAAAACTCACTGCCATTGAGTTGGATCTGACTCATAGCGACTCCTCCTTGGGTTTCCGAGGCAATATCACTATGGAAATAGATCGCCCAACTTTCCTTCCAAGGAGTGGCTGGTGTGTTTGAACCACCAGACTTCTGGTTAGCAGTCAAATGCCTTACACACTATGCCTTAACTTTGTTGTTGTTGTTGTTGTTATGTGCTGTCGAGTCGGCCCCGACTACTCAGCTTTTATTCCAATACACTTTCATAAAACCAAAAAATAAAAGGCGGATCAAATTGAAATCAACAATCAGTATCAGTTGCCAGTGAGTCATTTCTGATCATAGCAACTCCATGTGCTTATTAACACTAGTTAATCAATTTTCCCTTTACAATAGGGGCCAAACATATGAGCTAATAGTGTCAAAAATCAGAGAATGACCAAAGGGTATGTTGTAGAACAAGGTTTCCCCCACTCCATACTATTGACATGTTTACACTATTGACAAGCTTATTCTTCACTGTGGAGAGTTACCCTGTGAATTGTAGGATATCTTGCAGAATTGATAGGCTTTACTCACTAGATAACAAATGTTTCTGTTGTCAGGTACCATTGAGTCATCTCAGACTCCAAGAGACCCTATATACAACAGAACGAAACAATGCCAGGCCTGTACCATCTTTACAATATTTGGTATGCTTGTGCCCACGGTCAAAGATGCTGTGTCAATCCATCTTGTTATGGGTCTTCCTCTTTTTCACTTTCCTTCTACTTTATCAAGCAAGATATACTTCTCCAGGGTCTGGTTCTTTCTAACATCATGACCAAAGTACATGAGATGAAGTCTGGCCATTCTCATTTCTAAGGAGGATTCCTGCTGCACATCTTCCAAAATAGTTTTGGTCATTCTTCTGGCAGTCGTGGTATTTTCTGTATTGTTCACCAACACAACAATTCAAAAGTATCAGTTCTTCAGTTTTCATTATTCATCGTCCAGCTCTCACATGCATATGAGGCAACTGAAAATGCCATGGCTTGGGCCAGGCACACCTTAGTCTTCAAAGTGACATCTTTGTTTCTTAACAATTATGAGATCTTTTACAGCAGATTTGCCCAGTGCAATATGATGTGATTTCTTGACTGTTGCTTCCATGATTGTTGATTGTGGATCCAGGTAAAATGAAATCCCTGACAATATTCATCTTTTCTCCATTCATCATGATGTTGTTTTTGGTCCAGTTTTGAAGATACTTGTTTTCTTTATATTGAGGTACAATCCATACTGAATTCAGGCCATAGTCCTTGATCTTCATCAGCAGGTGCTTCAAGTTTCCTTCACTTTCAGCAAGTGTCTTATGTGAATATTGCAGGTTGTTAATGAGTCTTCCTCTAATCCTGATGTCACATTCTTCTCCATATAGTCTAGCTCTTCTTGGATTATTTGCTCAGCATACAGATTGAATAGGTTTGGTAAAAGGATACAACCATGACTCACTCCCTTCCTGATTTTAAAATCATTTAGTATCCCCTTGTTCTGTTTGAACACCTGCCTGTTGGTCCATGTACAGATTCTCCATGAGCACAGTAAAGTGTTCTGGAATTCTTATTCTTCACAATGTTATCCATAATTTGTTATGACACCCACATCAAATGTCTTACCATAGACAATAAAACACAGATAAACATCTTTCTGGTATTCTTTGTTCTCAGCCAAAATCTATTTGACACCAGCAATGATATCCCTTGTTCTACACCCTCTTCTATATCCAGCTTGAATTTCTGGCAGTTCCTTAATGATGCACTGCTGCAACCATTTTCAAATTATCTTCAGCAAAATTTACTTGCTGTGTAATATTAATGATATTGTTTGATAATTTCTGCATTCTGCTGTATCATCTTTCTTTGGAATGAGCAGAGATATTAATCTTTTCCAGTCAATTAGCCAGGTAGCTTGTCTCCAAATTCCTTGCCATAAACAAGTGAGCACTTTCAATTCTGCATCTATTTGTTGAAACATCTAATTAGTATACTGTCAATTCCTGAAGCCTTGTTTTCTGCCAAGTCATTCATTGTAGCGTGGACTTTTTCCTTCAATACCATTGCTTGTTGGTCATATGCTACATCCTAAAGTGATTGAACATCGACCAATTATTTTCAATATAGTGACTCTGTATTCTTTCCATCTTCTTTTAACACTTTCTGCACTGCTCAGTATTTTACTCATACAATCCTTCAGTATTACAACTATTGGCTTGAATTTTCTCTTCAGTTCTCTCAGCTTGAGAAATGCTGAGTACATTCTTCCCATATGGTATTCTATTTTTAGGTGTTTGCACATTTCATTATGATACTTTACTTTGTCTTTTCAAGCTGCCTTTGAAATCTTCTGTTGAGCTCTTTTATCTTATCATTTCTTCCATTTGGTTTAGCTACTCTCCATCCAACAGCAAGTTTCAGAGTCTCTTCTGACATCCATTTTGTTCTTTTCATCCTTTCCTGTCTTTTAAATGATGTTTTGCTTTATTCATCTATGATGTTCTTAATGTCATACCACAATTCATCTTGTGTCAAATCTACTCTGCAGATGGTCTTTAATTTCAAGTGGGATATATAATCAAGGTCATATTTTGGCTCCCATGGATTCATTTTAATTTTTTTCAGCTTCAACTTGAACTTGCATATGAGCAATTGATGGTCTGTTCCACTGGCAGCTCCTGGCCTTGTTCTGACTGATGATATTGAGCTTCTTCCTCATCTCTTTTCACAGATGAAGTCAATTTGATTCCTGTATATTCCATCTGGCAAGGTCCATGTGTATAGTCACCATTTATGTTGTTGAAAAAATGTATTTGCAATGAATAAGTCATTGGTCTTGAAAAATTCTATCATGCAATCTCAGTCATCATTTCTATCACCAAGGCCATATATTCCAACTATTGATACTTCTTCTTTGTTTCCAAAGTAATTATCATCAGTACTTGTGAAATCATTTTGATGCCTACTTGGTCAATTTGAGACTGCAGAAGTTGATAAAAATCTTCACTGTCTTCATCTTTGGCTTCAATGTTTGGTACATAAATTTGAATAATAGTAGTATAAAGTGTTATTCCTTGTAGGCATATAGATATGATCCTATTACTGTCAGCATTGTACTTAAGGACTAATCTTGAAACGTTCTTTTTGATGATGAATGCAATGGCATTCCTCTTCAATTTGTCATTCCTTGCATAGTGGACCATATGTTCATCTGATTGAAAATGGCCAAATCCAGTCCATTTCAGCTCAATAAATGCATAGGAGGAGCTCTGGTGGTGTAGTGCCTAAGGCATCTGACTGCTAATCAGAAGGCTGGAGGTTCAAACCCACCAGCCACTCCTCAGAAGGAAGATTGGAGAATCTACTTCCATAGAGATACTGCCTCGGAAACCCAAGGAGGTACTAATCATTATTTTTTCCATTTCCTTTTTGACAAGTTACAGTTTTTCTAGATTCACACTTGTACATTTCATGTTCTGATTATTAATGGATGTTTGCTGCTGTTTCTTCCCATTTTGAGTCATGCCCCATCAGCAAATGAAGGTCCCAAAAGCTTTACAGCCCACTCTGAGGAGGCAGCTCTGCCCCAGTCTTATTTTAAGTGCCTTCTCATCTGAGGGTCTCATCTTTTGGCACGTTAGCAGACAATGTTTCAGGGTAATTCATAAAGTTTTCTAATAATACATGAGACAGTGTTTCACTGATATCTGCAGAGTTTTCTGTGGCCAATTTTTTTCAGAAGTGGATGGCCCCATTCTTCTTCTCAGTCTGTCTTAGTCTGGAAGCTCCACTGAAACCTGTCCACTAGGGGTGATGCGACTGGTATTTTGAAATACTGATGGCATAGCCTCCAGCCTCACAGCAACACTCAAGCCACCACAGTACGATAAACTGTCATGACGAGTAGTGGAGACAGCAAATAGTACCCCCTCAATCATAAGAATGCAAATGTTTCCAGACATTGTTAAATGTCTTCTGAAGGACAAAACTAACCCTGATTGAGAACCACTCATGTAGATTATCTGTATTAAAATACAGTCCTTATTCTCACAGAGTTTGTGGTACAGTGAATTACCCAATCTGTCCCTTTTAGTCATACATGGTCTTGTAACTCCCACACAAATGATTGGGTGGGACTATACAAATAAGGTGTTTTGTCCCACCAAGGGATTGAATAGCCTGCTAAGAATGCAAATAAGATGCATGGGATCCCTGTCGGGGACCACACAAATTAGGTATACGGAACCCTAGTAAGTCGATTGGTCTGTTTTGCCATCCCACTATGGCTGAAAAGAGACCCAATCCCAGAGTAGAAGGAGGATCTCACTACCATCAAGAAAGAAGAGATGGGAATTGTTCTGTTTACCTAGTGCTGCTCTGACAAGAATATACCACAAATGGGATGGCCTTAACAAACATAAGTTTATTCTTACAACTTGGAGGCTTTAAGTCCAAGTTCAAAGTGCCAGCCTCTAGGGGCTGGGTGAAAGCCCCTCAACCTTGGGGTCCAGCTCTGACTCCTGCTCCTGGACCACAGGAGCTAGAGGCATTTCTTCACTCAGACAGCTGTTGGCTGCTGAGGCTGAGAACCCCCAAGGCTGACAAGGAAAAAGGCACAGTCCTGATGTTACCAAATCATATGGGAGGCCATTAATTTAAGTCCATTGTAAGTCCCAAGGTCAGCAGAGTATAGCAGGCTGCTGAGCAATGACACGGCTACATGGAGGGTCCAAGCATGCCAAAGGCTAGAGACCATTCGCAAAGCTTCTCCTTATATACAGGGAGCAGATCACATTCCCAAAGGCAGCTACTCAGCTGCTTGTGGTAGATCCCACCATGGAGTTGATTGCCAGTCTTCTCATGGGGATTAACTACCACCAGCTGCCCACCCACTCAACCAGGCCTAGCCAAGTTGACATCCAAACATAACCATCACAGGAGTGGACCATGTTCTTTGGACCCGAGGTCCCGAAGCTAGGAACCTCCAAATACCAGGAGATATAGAGAAAGAGGTGTAACATCAGAGATAGCATTAAATGGTGAGAAGCAGCAGCAGAGAAATGGTGGCAACAGAACGAGGAAACTGGTTCAAGATAGTGTAATTGGCTTCCTGGTCCATGGAACAAGGCAGCTACAGTGAGCAAGTGGATGCTCAGAGTGAGAGAACTGAGAGCCTTTGGACAGGAGGTTTCCTTGCAGAGTGAGGTATCTTCAGTCACCTGCTGGGGGAGCTAGGCTTGACAACTCATAGAGCAAGAGACCTGAGCACCTTCAGGAAAAGCATAGTGGCACAGTGTGGTGCCTCTGCAGACTACTAGTGAAACTAACCAGCTTTGCAACACTTGCCAAAGCAGGGCAGAAGCCAGCCTTGAGTAGGACCAAGGGCTTTGAGCTGACAGATGAAAACTGTCCTGAGTGAGCCTAGAACAGCTTGTCTTCAGTGAGCACAGGGGAGTCATGGATGGCTGAGAGGCTATGAGAGAGCTGTCTTGCACTGAAGAAGGAAAAACTGACTATATGCTTCCTGATTTTGACCCCAACTTGTAGATGCTGCCTGTTGATCCTGATTCCAAGTTGTAAGCTGTTACTTCCTTCATAAGCCCCATAACCTTGAGTATGGTCTGTGAGTTCTGTATAGCCATTGCAATGAATTACTGCAACCAGCAGAGAAGTAAAGACTACCTGGAAGGGATGGCTAGTGTCAGAATTGGTTAAAAAAAAAAAAAAAAAAAGGAGGCGGGGCAAGATGGCGGACTAGGCAGAAGGATTGCACAGACCCTCTTCAACAAAGAAAAGGGAAACCAATTAACACA
>NW_006921828.1:2080737-2098002 GCF_000298275.1 Orycteropus afer afer | reverse complement strand
AGGGGAGCTGCTGCATTGTAAATTTTGGTCAATGACATGAGACAAAGTATATGTGAACTGCTGTATGAAAAGTGAATTTACTCCGTAAATCTTCACCCAAATCCTAATTAAAAAAAGAAAAAAGCAGGAAAAAAAAAAAAATCTGTATAGAGAGAATAGGTATGACACTTCCACTTCATAGGAGTTACCCTTTGACTGATGCTGATGGTGATTTTGTCCTATTTCCCCCCATCAGGTTAGATAAGGTTTGATGCCACCATGGTGCCATTTCTTTTACAGAGTTGCATACCTATGTAGTTGGAGTTAATATAGATGCACAAGTAACAAAGAGACACAAACTAAATTCTATTAACTTTGATGAAAAATCTCTAAGTTTTCAAGGATTTAGAATATCATTATGTATAGGCTCACACTGATTATACCACAATCATAATGCAAGGCACTTCCTTATCTACATTATAAGGTGCTTAAGAAAACCAATAATACATTACACAATACTCAAGATAGAGTCATAGTGAACATTCATAACAATCAGTATTATGACTAAATATGTTACAAGAAAAACTGAACTCCACATGGTAAATGTCAAGCATCTAGAAAAAAATTTAAAAGTCAATTGTCATCATTATGCAAGACTGTATTCATATCTCACTGGGCAAATATAAAAAGCTGGAATACTGTAGAATTTTTTTTTTCAGTACCTCTAGTTCAGTGAAAGATGAAACAGAATTGCTAAGAAAGAAGAAAGGAATACCTGAAATATTCAAGAAATATTATTGAACTGAATAGTAACATTTTTTCACTGCTAAAAATAATACAATACATAATAATCATTAGTTCCTACTCAAAACAACCTTCTATTTGGAGAGCCCCTGTGTCCTGTAATCTCCCACTCACTCTTCATCCTCTTGTTCCATTGTGTCCTCTCCCATGAAGCTTTGTCCAAATAGTACAGGTCTTATCACAATATATGGTGATTATTCGTTCACCTGGTTTTCACTCTGCTTTGATTATTAATTCCCTCCAGGCAGGTTCTGTGATTAACAGTGCATTGCATAGTTCTTAGAAGTCAATAAGAACTACATAATTATCTATTTAACTAGCAAATGAATGAGTAAAAGAATAATCAAATATACATCATTTGGGTTAAGCACATGCTAGTTTTAGTATGACTCAGTCTTAAGGCAGAAAAAAGATGAAGCACTGAGCTACTAACTCAAAGGTAGGAGGTTCAAATCCACTCAGAGGCACTTCTGAAGAAAAGCAAGGTGGTCTACTTTTGAAAGGTCACAGCTATGGAAAATGTTATGTAGCACAGTTCTACTCTGACACACATGGGGTCACTATGACTCAGAATTGCCTCAGTGGCAACTGGTTTGTTTGATCGTTTTGGTTTAATTTTGGTTTGACTCAGTCTTAAGGTAGAAAAAGATGGTTTATTCTGATCATGATAATGAAACCTCCTTTATGTTTGTGTAAATTCTATCAGGAACTATACCACTCGAGATGTTAGTAACAGACACACCAGCAATTCCAGGGAAAGCCTCCTAAATAAACGTGGAGTAGAACTGTCCTCTTATAACCAAAAACCAAACTCACTGCCATCAAGTAGACTCCAACTCATAGTGACCCTCATTGGGTTTTCAAGGCTGTAAATCTTTATGGAAGCAGATTGTCTCGTATTCCTCCCACAGAGTGGCTGATGGGTTTGAATCACCAATCTTCTGGTTGGCAGTCAAATGCCTTACCCACTGTGTTAGCAAAGCTCCTCCATGCCCTTACAGTGACTACATACTTATGTTCAATTTTTTCCTACCAGACAATGAGTCTAGCTATAAAAACTGAGTCAAATCTATCTATATACCCAGACCCAGCTAATTAAATGGTACAGACCTGATTGACATATTTGTGTGGAATCAAATCTTATAATGTCATCATTTTACAATGTTAGAGGGCTGTCCTAGATTGATTAAAACTGGCAACTAAATGTTTACTATAATTTACTCAGAGAAAATGATTATTTTACTTGGATGAGGTGAAAAGGGCTAGAATGATTACCTGACTCAATGTAAATACATCATTAAACCACCAGTAGCACCTGACCACAACTGGAAAACAGACAAAAATACCCTCCTCAGAGGCTCAGGCAATTATGAAAGGGGAAAAAAACAAAAACCTTCCTTTGCACACAGGCCCTGTGACTGGTCCAGCCATATATCTTAATTCATGATATAACCTAGTATTTTATAAAAGGAACTTTTAACTCTCTTTGATGAAATAACTATATCGGGATTAAAAAGTGGTTTCTATAAAACTCTAACAAAATTCCAATAAAGGAGTTCATTACATATAACCAATAAATTGACACTAATAATACCAGCATAGCTGGTTGATGAGAAATGACTATGCACTTTAGTTCTGATTTGTGTTTACCATTGTTTACCAGTAACTCTCAAGTATGCATGCTAATAGGGGAAGCAATGGTGTGAGGAATATGAAATAGTACATCATCTGAAATCATTTTTAATTGGTTCTGGAAAGCACGTTTACTTTACTTTTCCCTCAGCAAGTTTATACTATTAACTGTTCAGTTTGGGTTACAATTAAAATTTATTCTAGTTACCCAAGAGCATTCTAGGTGCCAGAGGTAAGTAAAGAGAACTATCATTTTGCTAAAGCTTATTCCTAAACATATTAAGTGCTTCACAGAATGCAGAGAAAAGAATATTTGCTAAATGCTTATTATGCCAAGCATTGGTTAGGTTTTTTTAAATATGCTGTCATTTCATCTGTATTATTCTGAGAGGCACATGTTACTACCTCCATGTTATACGTGCAAAAATTGAAGCTAAAAATGGCAAGTCTGTCCACGGGCACAGGATGATCAAGATATGTGGTTGCTCAGATTGCTAGGTTGACTATGATATAAAGTGAGAATAAACAAAAATATTGTACCCATTTTTGTTAAGTACCCTCAATATAATGATAGTAGAAACTGTTAAAAGTTCAAAGAAATGAATTTGCTCAGACAATTTCCTTTCACCGACTCTAAATAAGAATACTTCAAGGGGGTAAATAGATGTTCCCAATCCTCTAACGATGCTACATAGTATGTTGACAGAGAAATGATAAGTGTAGAATTCATGTATTTTATTACAAAAGACAGTAGCTGCAGAGGTTTTTAACATTTCTAAGTAAAATATGATATATTCTGTATTCTTTCAGAAGTATGTTGAATATTATAGTATTTAAGCTCACAGACACTAAAGCCTGATACATGAAGGATTAAGAAAATGATTGGTGCATACAGCAGTTAATCAAAGCTAAACTACACAATGTAGGATCGTATAATTGGAATTGGACACTATTTATTTTTGCACTGAGAAAGGACACAGTCTGCTCACTAGAAAGGTCCCTAATAAATCTGAGCTTTATTCTCATTGGTCCCCTTTAACCCAAGTTTGTCATCTTGTTGCTGAAAATATACTCTCAGCTGCCAAAATTTTAGTATCAATCAACAATCTTTCTGCATCCTGGGCTTTGCTTTCTAAAGGCTTGGCTGAAAAATAGATAAATCTGTCTTCTGGTGTATGTTTATGTTTATGTTTACAATACCTGCTCGAGCTGAAAGCCAGACAGTGATAGTGAATTAACCTACGTGGGCAGTAATTTTTACTAAAGTGAACAAAAGAGTGTGGAACCCACAGAATAGATAGGCGAGTCCTTGAAGTATGGTAAAGCCAACAAAGTTTAGCTATTTATTCCCACACTGCTATAAACTAATTTGTCCTAAAGAAAGTTACCTAACAAAATTGAAGTTCATTTTATTTAGGTATAAAACAAGGAGCTAGAATATTGTCCTTTGTTCTGAAAATCCAATGATCCTATGTGCAAAAAACATCTTAATGTCACTGCTACTTAAAGTACGATCTGCGGGCCAGCAGATTTAGTATCACCTGGGACCTTATTAGAAAAGCAAAATCTCAGGCCCCATCCCGGGCTTACTGAAGCAGAATTTGCATTTTTTACAGGATCCCAAGCGATCTGCAGGCACACTGAAGTCTGACAAGAACTGGTCTATATATCAAGCCGTAATTATAAGCCCCATATCATCTAGTCTGCATAAAGCTCATTGTGTTAACAGTCTTGAAATTTCTAGAAAAATGTACAAGTCTGTAACAGTATCCAAATACCCCTTATAAAAATGCACTCTTCTGACTTAGTTAAGGGCTAGACCTCATAAGAAAGATTAAAGTCACAAAGAACAGCATCGACTGTTTTTCATGTTGTAAAGCAAAAAGAAGAGTTAACTTTACCTGTAATATGTCCCTGATCAGAACTGTTAAACAATAGTGAGTCTCCTCATCCCACCCCCAATAGCTAGAAACAGTGTAAGCAATAGGAAATGGAGTGTTATTGGATTTCCTTTGATACAGGATTAGCAGTCAGAAGGCACTGAGCAAAACAAGAAGAAAAAATATTCAAGTAATTATTGAAGGGGGTTCTAGAAGGCAGAGATACAGTGGCTTCCCTGGTGGAAATTGTCATATTATACATTAATCAGGGACACATATCACCCTAATATAATCTATCTTGACCCCACAAGCTGATGGAAGCAAAGGATTTTTCTCTTTGTGAAATTTGTGATAGGTATACAAAGACTAAATTAGAGCTGAACAAGAGAGATGGTATGTCATATTAACATAGAGCTGGGACAGCCAATTTCATGAGTACATAGTAAAGTAGAAGGGAAAATCCACAAAGAGAAAAAGGGCAGCAATATGGCAGAGAGAGCAAGCTGACTGACAACATGGTCTCAGAAAGAGTTGTGCCTGTCAGGCTAGGTTCTCTGTTGTTGTTAGGTGTCGTTGAGTTGTCTCTGACTCATAGTGACCCTATGTAAGCAGAACAAAACACTGCCCAGTCCTGTGCCAACTCCACGATCCCCGCTATACCTGAGTCCATCATTGCAGCCATTGGGTCAATCCATCTTGTTGAGGGCCTTCCACTCTTTTGTTGACCTTCCACTTTACCAAGCATGATTATCCTTCTCAAAGAAATGGTCTCTTCTTACAACATGACCAAAGTAGGTGAGATGAAGTCCGGCCATTCTTGCTTCCAAGGAGCATTCTGGCTGCACTTTTTCCAGGAGAGATTTGTTAGTCGTTTTAGCAGTTCATGGTACTTTTAGCATTGTTCTATTTGAATGACAGCCTCCTTCCTGGTCTATGTACAGGTTCCTCATGAGTACAATTAAGTTATATGGAATTCTCATTCTTCTCAGTGTTACCCACAATTTGTTATGATCCACACAATCAAATACTTTTACATAGTTCTCTTGACAGGCAAAACTAGCAAAGCCTATAGGTAGAAATACAGATGGATGGATGGGTGAATGGATGGGAGGGAGGAAGGGAGGGAGAGAGGGAGGGAGGAAGGAAGGAAGAATGGAAGGAAGGAATCAATAAATATTGATTTATTTCAAGGAAATGGCTCACACAGTTGTAGACGCTGGCAAGTCCCAAGTCCATGGGTCACATGTCAAACTAGAGGCGTCTCTTGACTCATGCAGCTGCAGGGGCTGACGAACCCAAGATTGACAGGAAGTACAGCAGGCTGCTGACTCCAAAGGCTGACAAATCCAAGATGAGCAGGTAAAATGGCAGGCTGTTGGTTTACAGACTGCAAAGGTAACAATCCCACAAACCAGAGGCAATACAACAGGCCACTGGTTCAAGTCCAGATGATGATGAGTCAAATGCAGGATTTGTACCAAAAAGCCAGAGACCTTTCTATATATCATATATATAGAAGCAGACAACACCCTGAAGGAAAATCCCTTTGAATTGTTTGTTTATAACAGATCTCATCATGGAAGTGATTATGTTACATCAGATCTCATCATGGGGGATAACTATATCATAACTCCTAAACCACCAAGAAACATGGCCCAGTCAAGCTGACACACAACCTTAAGTGTCATAGTGCCTTTAACTGTCAGTTTTGGTTTAAGCATAGCTATACTCCTCGGAAGGAAGATGGGGCAATCTACTTCCATAATGATACTGCCTTGGAAACCCAAGGAGGGGTCGCTATGAGTCGGGTCCGACTCAATGGCTCATAACAACAACAACAACATACTTTTTAGTTAAGAGTGCTGGTAGCACAGTGGTTAAAGCATTTGTTTGCTAATCAAAAGATCAGTGGCTCCACAGGAGAAATATGAGGCAGTCTGCTTCTGTGAAGATACCCTATCAGGCAGTTCTACTCTACCCTAAAAAAGTTGCTATGAGTTGGAATAGATTCGATGGCAATAGGTTTGGGTTTTGATCCTACTGGGAGATTCCAGAAGATTCCTTGTATCCTCCCAGTAAACTGAGTTTTTGCTTGAGCTGATTTTAGGAGAGACATTCCTGAGTGGTGCAGACAGTTAAGCACAAGGCTGCCAACTGAAATTTTAGTGCTTCAAAACCACCCAGAGGGACCCTGGAAGAAGGGCCTAGTGATTTGCATCTGAAATAATCAGCTACTGAAAACCCTATTTAGCACAGTTCTCCTCTGACACACATGGGGTTACCAAGAGTTGGAATATAATTAAAGGCTTGGTTTTGATTTTTAGTTTTAGGGGGCTTCTGTTTCTCACAACAAAAGTTTCTTGAACAGACATTAATCAAATGTGCCTACAGACAGCAATTTACACTGGGTAGCGTAGTGGCTAAGGCACCTGACTGCTAACCAGAAGGCTGGCGGTTCAAACCCACCAGCCACTCCTCAGAAGGAAGATGGGGCAATCTACTTCCATAGTGATACTGCCTTGGAAACCCAAGGAGGGGTCACTATGAGTCGGGTCTGACTCCATGGCACATAACAACAACAACAACATTTTTATAAAGGCCCAAATTCCTTGAAATCAACATTGTAGTTTTAGCTCACTGACAAACTTGAAGATCATCAATCTGAATGGGTGATATCAGGCAAGAAAAGAAAATCATTACATTTCTGTATTCCTACCAGATCCCTTGACTTACAGGTCAGAAGTTAGGACAGATGCTAAAGCTACTTGAGAAACAGGCCAACTGCTCAGAATTCAAAGATGTTACTAAGCAGATTCTAGCTTGGGGGCACCAGGAGCAGCTCTGGCAACTTTAAGTAGCTAATACAGCTTCTGAGGCTGCCCAACTTACTGACACAGCAGGGTTTATCCACTGGGAGGCTATGATTCACTTATTCTCCCAACTCCCCTATGTAATCTGACACAATGTATCCCCAAGACACTTCCTGCTGCTAATGCTCCTATTTCTATCTTGGAGCCTTTTAATTTGTATTTTCCCCAAAAGGCTTATGTCTGCTTGTCAAATAGGATTCTCACCTCACTTGGAACTCCTGGCTCTTTGATAAGGAGTAGTAGGCTGGCAAGAGAAGCTGGCATGCCACAGAAACCTGTGTAAGCAACAGCTTAGTTACTAACAAGTGCGATTTCCTGCAGCACCAGCCGAAGGCAGAGCAGCACAACTGTGTCCTGCTAATATCAGATTCTCATACACCGAGTCTCTTAGTATTGTATTCCTACAGAAGTTAAGCATTTGGGGTGGGTCTAGCTTGCTCTGACATCACTCTGGTGGGCGCATTTCTTCTACACTGTGTGCACAGTCCCTTAATTGGCACTTAAGGGTCAGGAGCATTTGGTTCATGTTCATCTGTAGCAATATAAACAGTGATTATGGAATCTGGCTCTGGTACCAAGATGGATCTGAGCATGAATTCCAACGCTGCTACAGATTTAGTCTAAGACAGTAGGAAACTTATTTAACCACTCTGAACCTCAGATTCTTCAACAGTCAAATGGAGAAAGCTGTAGAATCTATCTTTGTGTTAATTTATAAATATTACAGAAGAAAACATGTTTATAAGGATTAGGGGAGTACATACGACATCATGAATACTCAAAATATATAAGCCCTTATGATCATCATCCTCGTCATTAAGTGATTGTTACATGTATTTAAAGTATGCAAAGCCTCCTGTGTCTCCTGTGTTTCTATTGAACACAATTAAATAGCACCCAGTTCTTTAGGGGAAGTGGAAAGACTCTCCTGTCTTTGAGGAGGAAAAAAAGAAAAAACTTGAGCAACAATAATAAATTCGCAAGATCTACATAAGGAAGAATCCTCAGGACTGTAGAAAGAGCACAACTCTAAACATCAAGATTTCTGTTTCATGTGCTTGTGGACAAGTCACTAGCCACTTCTAAGTTATTTCCTCAACTGTAACATAAGTGCTGGATGTTCCCTAGAGTATCTTTTACTTTTGGTGTTCTAAGAGTTGATACATTCCAGTCTAATAATTAAATGATCTCACATTCATGGGTAGAGCTGCACTATAAAGTTCTCTTAATTATGCAATAAACAAAACTGAGCTTCAGCAGTCAACAAATTTGAGTGAAACTTAATATTGGAACTTTTAAATATATAGAACTCATAAAGCATGGAACCATTACAATTCACAGAAATTAGAGTAAATAAAGTAGGATATTTTCATTTTAGGCTATAAAATGTGTGGGGGCTACATTAATCAGGATAGGTCAGGCTTTGCTGCAATAACTTAGGAATATCAATGACTTAATAACATTAAAATTTTATTTCTCTTTTACACAAAGTCTGGCATGATTTGCCTGCTTTGTTCCTTATTTTTCTTTGTTACATTTGCTTTGCTTAAATTTTCTTTGGTTAGTGAGACATCTAGATAGTTCCTGATTAAATTCAATGTGTAAGAATCAATTAAATATTGACTGAGAGCTATTCATTTCTAGCTATTTCATGAACAAACATTTAATGAAGGGACATTAAGAGGGATTTAGGCCCTCAGTGAATAATAGCTTCAGAAGTGCCTGGAAGAAAAGATCACCCCTCAATTTCTAATCTGTTTTTCTTTATTCAGGCATACTTATTATGTCTATATCTTATTCTTATACACAGCACTCTACAGCAATTGCCTGTCTTTTTTGTCCACAATTATTAACATCAGGACACATTTGTCTTTGTGTACTTTTGACGCTCCTTTTATTTTGCTGCCATAACTACTCAGCGGAGATTTTTATTTTCCCGCTATTTTTCTCCCTGCTGAGTACAGATGAGGTTAAGAGGATTATTCAGCAGCTGTGTCCAACCACCTGCCCTCCAAATCCTTGGCTTTCAAGCTCTTAAGAACACTGCTGGGGATACCTTAGGTTCTGTCATTATCAACATGGTTAATCCCGTACTTCCTACTTCCGGAAGACTTGGCTTCCACCTACCTTTTAGATAGCTGTAATTATGGCTCTCTTTTAAAAGCCCCATTCTTCTAGCAAGGATCCAGTTAGCTTTCATCTTATCTCTAATCTTTTATTTCAAAGGTGGATGAAAAGGTAAAATAACTGTGATCACTTCTCTAAGACACATTCAGTCCTTGACCTTTGAGACAAGTGCCTGTCTAACTTCAAAATAGATCTTAATGGGAAGGGTAGATTGCTCCAACTCTTCCATGCCCTGCCCCCAACAGGCTCACCAGAGAGCTATGTTAACATCCTTTTGTATGGTATTTCATCCTGTTCAGATAAAGGTTACTGTTGTTTCCCTGCAATTTCACGATACTTGTCTCTTGGTTTAAGCTTCTCAAATTTCGCTATATTGTTTCTGATTATTTCAGTGTACTTAGTTCCTTATATTGGTACTTCAGCGTTTCATCTGAGATCTTATTCCACTTTGCAATTGTATGTCTCCATGGGGTAATACTATCCATGTCCATGTGTTCGCAAAATCATTTATGCAAACAGTCTGCAGACAGTCTGTCAGGTTCCTCAAAACTTTCAGGAAACAGCTTAAATTCTTAATATATTATCTGGACAATGTTCAGAAAGATACATCATATTTATACTTTCCTTAAAATTCACACGTTTGAAACAAAGGTGACAGATTTGGGCCTCTTGGGTAATATTTATTACTACATCTTTGAGGACGGTGCTCAAACCCAAGCAGTTTACAGTTTTGTGGCCACTTTAAAAGTGAGATTATAGAAGTAATTAATCTATATTTTGGGTAATCTATGAAGTTTGCATTCCTTCATTGCAGGTGCATTTAGAAGGGTGATTCTGTACTAAATGTTATCAACTTTGGTTTGTTATTTTGACAATGTCTTAGCCCATTACGACTCATAGCGACCTCCACTGGGTTTCCGAGGTGGAAAATCTTTATGGAAGTAGATTGCCTAGTCTTCCCTCCATGGAGTGGCTGGTGGGTTTGAACCTCCAACCTTCTGATTAGTAGTCAAATGCCTTACACACTACACCACAAGGTACAAATATACCTGAATTATTTTTCTGTGTAAAAAGAGCAATAATGCAGGCTTACTTGGGAAGGTCACATATCACAATGATTGCTTTATATTAATATTAATTCTGCATACCTTTATAATAAACTCACTGCCATCAAGTTGATTCCAACTCATAGTGACCTCCATTGGGTTTCCAAGCATATTCATCTTTGCAGAAGCAGAATGCTTCATCTTCCACAGAGCAGCTGATGGGTTCAAGCTACTGACTTTTTGGTTAGCAGCTAAATGCCTTAAAAACTACACCACCAGAATTCCTTACCTTTATAATAGCAAACTTAATTTCATTCAGTTCATATGTTTAATAAGACATGTTGGTTCTTCACAACTAGTTGTATATAAAACACCAAAAATCAAGAGGAGTGAAGAAATAACTTTTGAGGCAATAAAAGGCATAAAGAATTATGCTGGAAAACTGGATAATTAAATATTAAGAGTATTGAAGATAAATTCAGATAGTTCCTAAAAACTTGTAAATTATAAACTTCCTTAGCTTACCTTAGAGAAATCATTTATTTGTGGCAACTAGTCTAAGTCTTTCACTTTACAAATGGGGAAACTTAAACCCAACAGAGTTTAAGGATTTGTCTAACATCACATAACTGGTTCATAACAAAGTGGAAAGACAGGAGCCCTGCTATTCACTTTTGAGTTTCTTCCCATTAGCTCACATAGAGAGATGTGTCAAAGAGTTGTGGATGATATAATTTGACCACCTTTTCTTAGTTCAAATCCACCAGCCACTCCTTGGAAGGAAGGCTGGGCAATCTACTTCCATAGAGATACTGCCTCAAAAACTCAAGGAGGGATTGCTATGAGACGGGACCAATTCCATGGCAGTGAGTTTGGTTTTTTTTTGGTTTTCTTACAAATTAGGAAGTTGATTTCGAGTTTTTTAAACGTGGTGGATTGAACAAATTAATACAGACCAACTCTCACCTACTAACAAACAGAGAGAAGTAATGAGTAAAATATAAGCAAAAATACGTATTTTTAACATTTTTTGTCAAGGTTGAATAAAAGGAAGTTCTTAAAGTGCCATAAATGAACAGAAGAATCTAGAACATGTAGTAATTCTCAAGGCATAATGGTCCCTGGTATAGATCTGAGAGGTAGTTAGCTAGGGCATTGATGATGGATGAAAGACATAGTTTCAGCCACAAAGAGACACATCTGAAATCCCTGAATAAATCATGGACACTCTAAATCCATAAAAGAAAACTAGAAAAAGTATGACTAGTTTTTCTTGATGACCTCAAGAAAAAGTATGTTATATGGAATTTTGCTGTATGGCCTGGGCTCTAGGCAGAAAGAATGTCTTCCTTATAATAAATTAAAACCTCAGGCCTACGACAAGCATGGCTATGCAATCTAAATGCACACTACTCATGAGGTATAGAAAACTGACACATAAGTGCTTTGCAGCCCTTTAAATCCTGAAAGCTGCATAACAGCAAAATCCTGCTTTCATAAGACAGGATCTACAGGTTTCCTAGGGAAAAAAAAAAAAAAAAAAAACACCTGTTGTGAACTAACTCACAATAAAAAATTCATGTTTAGAAACATACACACACACAAAGAGTCATCTGCTACAATATAAATAGCACGTAATAGAAGCACTACAAATAATGAAACCATGTGAACGAGAAGAGAAAATAAGTATGTGGAAACCAATTGGAGAGAAAAAGGAATTGAACCTATCATGAAACAGAACAGTACTATGAAAAACTTTAAATAACTTCTAGAAATTAGAAAATAATAACTGATATATAAAAAAAAAAAACCTGGAAATTTATTGCAGCCATTACATGCTTTACATGACTCTTGTCTGTATGGGTACATGTTAGGATTGTACTTCCTTGCCCTCTCTGAAGTAACGTATGTCCATGTGACTTATTTTGCCATTGAAATGTGGGTAAAAATGGCATGTGTTAATTCCAGAAAACAAACATTCAGAACCAGTTCATGTTTTCATGGGTTCTCTTTATTTTGCCTCAGCAATTGTGGAAGCACGGCCAGTTGGTGTCTCTATCAATATGCTGCCTGCATAAATACAATGAGCAGAGCTCCTCTGTTGACCTGTTTTAGAGATATAGCATAAAAAAGAGAAAAAATAATTGTTGTATGAAGCCATTAAACTGTTAGATTATGTTTTCCTGTAGAATGAAATAGCTCTTTTGATTGATGCAAAAAGTTAAATAGAAGAATAGACAATGATGAATAAAGATTTATGAAACTGGAAGAGGAATCTGAAGAATTTTAGAAGTTCCAATATTCAATAAATAATGAATGAGAATTTCCAAAGCTGCATTAAAAAGTGTCCTCAGATTAAAAAACAGAGTCAGTATTACACAAGGGAAATGGAAAAAAAAAAGTATACTTGGACATACCATTTAGAAACTACAGATTTACAAACATAAGAAAATCTTAAAGTCAAACAGAAAAAAGATTAGATATAGAAGAATATCAATTTGACTAATAGCCTATTTCATTATCTGTAGCAATTAAAAGGGATGAAAACAATAGGACAAGATCTTCAATGCTTTGAGGGAATAAAAATACTCTCAATATGGAATTCCAAGCTAACTTAACATTATTCCATGGATATATTCGAGTAAACAGGGAGAAAATTTATGAAAACATCTTAGCCATAACCAAGCTCCTTGAGGGAATGAGTTGCTGGACCTGGGGTGGGGGTTCAAGACTATAGTCTCAGGGGGCATCCAGGTCAACTGGCATAACACAGTCCACAAAAACAACATAGTCCACAAAGACAATGTTCCACATCCAACTTTGGTGAGTAGTGACTGGGGTCTGGGCTTTTAAGCTTGGAAGCAGCCATCTAAGGTACAACTATTGGTCTCTCCCTATATGGAGCAAAGAGTGAAGAACATAGAAAACACAAGGAAACAATTAGTCCAAAGGGCTAATGGACCAAGTGAACCCACGCTTCATGACCATGAGACCAGAGAACTAGATGATGTCTGGCTACCACTGCAGATTGCTCTGAAATGAACCACAGTAGGAGGTCCTGAATAGAGTGAGAGAAAAATATGGGACAAAATACAAAATAATAAACATAACTAGGCTCACTGGTCTGATAGAGACTGGTGGAACCCCTGAAACTACAGCCCTTAAGCACCCTTCAAGCCTGAAAAGGAACTCACCTCAGTGGCTCAACTTTCACCCAAATGATAGGCAGGCCTATTACGTGAACAGTAACACCAGGGAGGAATGTACTCCTTAGACCAGTCAACCACAGGAGATCAAAAGGGCAGCATTTGGTCAGGGATAAAGCTCAGAAGGCAAGAAGAGATAGGAAAGAAGGATGAATGGAAGTGGTAAATATAGGGAGGAAGTGGGAAAAGCACTATTACATTATGGAGACTGCAATCTATGTCACAAAACAAAATGTGTATGAATTGTTGAATGGAAAACCAATTTGTTCTGTCAGTTTTCACCTAAATTATATTTAAAAAGTTATTTTTAAAAATTGGCGAAAGAATGATATTTAAAGAAAAATATAGTTTGCCTTTCATAGCAAAAAAAAAAGAATAAATAAAACCAAGCCAGTTGCTGTCAAATAGATTCTGACCCAAAGCAATCCTACAGGACAGAGTAAAACTCCCCATAGGGTCCCCAAAGCTATAATCTTAACAGAAACAGATCATCACATCTTTCTCCCACAGAGTAGCCAATGTGTTCAAATCACCAACCTTTCAGTTAACAGCCAAGCACTTAACCTCTGTACTACCATTAGGGCTCCTTTACCATTCATTTCAAACAAACCAAATCCATTGCCTTCTAGTCAATTTTGTTTCACAGTGACCCTAAAGAACAAAACAGAACTGCCTCATAGCATTTCTTTATGGAAGCAGACTGCCACATTTTCCTTCTAGTGGGTAGCTGGTGGGTTTGAACTCCTGATCTTTTTTTGGGTTAGCAGTCAAAGCACTTTATAGTGACCCTCCTTGGGTTTCTGAGGCAGTATCTCTACAGAAGTAGATTGCCCACTCTTTCTTCTGAGGAGTAGCTGTTGGGTTGGAACCACCAGCCTTCTGGTTAGCAGTCAAGTGCCTCATGCCACCAGAGCTCCCTGAACCAACATAGTACCTGCTAAAAGAACTATTTAAAGGATATCATAAGTAAAAGAATTTGAACTCAGAAAGCAGTAGGATGCTGGAAGCATGGTGAACCAATAAACTGGCAAACATATAAGAAAATCTATGTAAGTTAAACCTTGACTATATTAAATATAATAATAATAATTAATGGTTAAGACAAATAAGGTTGAACTAAAATGCTATGTATACAATAATAACATGAAACTCTGGATGGTGCAATTACAGTAAAATAATTGTAGGCTGTGTTTGGTTAAATTTTGCTTTACTAACTTTGAAATTTATGGCAACAACTGAAAATAGAAATGGAGTTAAAAATTCCAAAATTAGAGGTAGTTACTGTGGAATTAGGAGCTCTGGTAGCGTAGTGCCTAAAGCACTTGACTGCTAACCAGAAGGCTGGCGGTTCAAACTGCCACTCCTTGGAAAGAAGGTTGGGCAATCTACTTCCGTAGTGATATTGCCTCAGAAACAAAAGGAGGGGTCGCTATGAGTCGGGTCTGACTTGATGGCACATATAACAACAACAATAACAACAACTACTGTGGAATTAAAAAGAAAAAAAAAGTCAGTGAATCCAGTACAAAGCAAGAAAAGAGAAATATGCAGAAACTAAAAATCTAACACAAAATAATATGGCAGAAAAATATTTTAATATCTCAGGAATCAAAATAAGTATAAATATTTCATTTCCTTCATAGAAAGGGGAAATTACCAAACTTAAAAAAAAAAAAAAAGTTATAACCATATGCTACTGCCAGGAGACATACCTAAAATGAAAGAGACAGGCTGAAAATAAAGGAGTTGAAAGGGGATCCTAGGACAATGCTGATTTAAAAGAATCAAAACCAAAACCAAACTCCCTGTCATAGAGTCAAATTCAACTCATAGTGACCCCTCCTTGGGTTTCCAAGGCAGTATTCCTATGGAAGTAGATTGCCCCATCTTCCTTCCGAGGAGTGGCTGGTGAGTTTGAACCGCCAGCTTTCTGGTTAGCAGTCAAATGCTTTAGGTACTACACCACCAGAGCTCCTTTAAATTAACCACGTATGGTAATATTAACATCATATAAAATAAACACCATAGTAAAATGCATTATTGAGTAAGAATATTATTCCATAATAATCAAAGGAACAATTTATCATAAGTATATAAAAAGGATGTCCAGTCATGGTAAATAACCTATCCACTGTCACACAAGTTGGGAGTGATACGGAAATACAACCTCTGCTGGTTTATCACTGCATTCTCTCTTTTTTTTTTTTCTTCATAGCACTTAGTATCATTTGTATTGTTTTTATCTGTTTACTCTTGGTCACCCCATCAGTATATACATATTATATTCACAAAGATATCACCAGGTCTTAATAAATCATCTAGCATATAGTTAGCTCCCAATAATAGTGGATGAGAGAACAAATGACCCAAAGTCTCCAATACTCCATCCATTCACCATAACATAATCCTTTCCATTATTTATAAGAAAAAGCATAAAACAACAAATGAAGCAATTCATTTAGAGATTTTTTGTACTTAAGATTAAAAATTTCAGGCTTACATTATATTTATAATCTACAACACAAAATAAATCAATTATTCCCTATATTCCTAGACTGTGATTATAATTTCAATTTCCAAAGTCAAAGCCAAAAGTAAAATAACAATGTAGAATAAAAATAAAAAGATATCTATAAGGGAAAGGCAATATATCAAAAGCAAGTGAACAACAAAATAACACCAAGGAAAAGGAAGACACAGAGAAGTGCACAAGAGGTAGAGAAACAAAGATAAATACTTTTACATACACAATATTAGATTTTCAGTAACAAAAAACATTAATCTATGGATGGATACATAGGTAGAGAGGCAAAATGATCAGGTATGTCTATGCAAAAGGGAATATACCCATGACCATATATAATGTTGGCAGACAATAATTCTTCGTACATATTTGTATGTGTTATAAGAATGTCCATATATATAATAGAGCTAACAGGACAAAGTTATGATAACTTCTTAGCTACAGCCAAACACCCTGAGGGAGTAAGTTACTGGGTCCACAGGTTCAGGACCATGGTTGCAGGGGACATCAAGTTCAACTGACCTAACATAGTATACAAAAACATTGCTCTATATTCTACTTTGGTGAGTAGCAATTGGGGTCTTAAAAGCTTACAAGTGGCCATCTAAGATGTAACAATTGGTCTCTCGTCATCCGGAGCAAAGAAGAATAAAGAAAACCAAAGACATGTGGAAGCAATTAGTCCAAAGGACTGGTGAACCATGCCAACGTCAGCCTTCATGACCCTAAGACCAGAAGAGAATTAGATGGTACCTGGCTACCACTGTCAACCACTCAGAACAGGATCAAAATAGGAGATCCTAAATAGAGTAGGAGAAAAATGTGGAACAAAACTCAAAATTATAAAAAATTTACTGGTCTGATAGAGACTGGTGAAACCCCCAAGATTATGGTGCCTAGTGATCCTTTGGGCCTGGAATTGAACTTACTTCTATGGCTTCCAGCCAAACTATGTTGTTGTTTATGTGCCGTTAAGTAGACAAGTGTATAAGGTGAACATTTACACCAGTTAGCTACACTCCTTAGAATAACCAACCATGGCAGACCAGAAGGGCAGTATTTGCACAGGGAGATAGCTCAAAGGGAGGAATCCATAGGAAAGAAGGACACAGGGAAAAGGTGACAACATGGGGGATGTAAGACCAGAGTTGTTACATTATGGAGATTTCAATCAATGTCATGAAACAAAATGTGCAT
>NW_006921828.1:2078973-2080451 GCF_000298275.1 Orycteropus afer afer | reverse complement strand
ATATATATATATATATATTTATATATGTATGTATGTATTTTCAACTCACAGTGATCCCTCCTTGGATTTCCAAGGCAGTATCTCTACAGTAGAAGCAGATTGCCCAATCCTCCTTCTGAGGAGTGGCTGGTGCCTTAGGCACTACACCGCCAGAGCTCCCTATATATATCTATTTATATATACATATACATACATACACATAGAGAGAGATTGAGTTGCATGTATTTAGGAGATAGCTTATTTCCTTATTGGCAGTAGCTTAAATTGTGTTCAGAAGCAACATTCTAATATGAGGCCACAGGGATGTGTTCTCTCAGTTTTAACAATACCCTCATGGTATGTTAATGCTCCTCTCCCAGAACAGGTAATGTTAACTCTGTTAGGGAAGGCTCTGTCAACTACCAAGAGAAACACAGAAAGAATAAAAATCAGATTTCTCTGTTAAAGAGTTCCCTGCCACATCAAAAGTCCCTGGGGAGCTGATTAAACTCATTAAGTACTAGAGGACAATTCATCCATTCTCTTCTTTCTGGCCACAATGTCAGTGAAAGAAAAGCCAACTCTAGGACAATTCAGCTGCCAAGCATCTAATGCTCTAGCGTAATATTCACAACCAAATATTACTAATTATAAAAGTATCAATTATGCAGGACCTGTTTTGTAACTGGAAGCTTGGTAAGTATTTGCCATTTATTTCTCCTCACCCTCAAAATAATCCAACAGAATGGCTTTTAGTAGTAACCTTATGTTTCAGTTTGAGGAACCTAAGTCTTGTTGTTGTTGTTAAGTGCCCTCAAATCAATTTCAACTCACAGTGATCCCCTGGGACAGAGCAGAACTGCCCCCCATAGAGTTTTCTAGGCTGTAATGTTTCTGAAAGCAGATCTCCATGTCTTTCTTCTGTAATGCCACTGAGTGGGTTCAAACCCTCAACATTTCATTTAGCAGCAGAACGCTTAGCCATTGTACCGCCAGGGCTCCTACCAAGGCTTAGAGAGGTAATAAATAAGGATTAAAAGTGAGCAAGGTAATAATGTAAGTAAAGTAAAGTTAAGAAAGGATTTTAAATATGAAACCATTATTTTCTGATCCCATCAGTCATGACCTTTCCATTATTCCAT
Organism: Orycteropus afer afer; assembly: GCF_000298275.1. Classification (NCBI taxonomy): domain Eukaryota; kingdom Metazoa; phylum Chordata; class Mammalia; order Tubulidentata; family Orycteropodidae; genus Orycteropus; species Orycteropus afer. Next base: position 2,079,330 of record NW_006921828.1, on the reverse strand, counting down.
GAATCTTTATAAATTTGATTTGGTCTTTGGCCTTGAAGGATGGATCAGGACTTTTAGGAAGACAGTGTGCTTTGATCTGAGTGACAGCCTAAGACATCTGTTTATTTTGTCAGACTCCTAGTCACTAAATCTAAAAGTGAAATTTTGCCTTCCTAAAACATATATTTACTCATTTACCTTTTTATTGTGATATAGTTCATATATCATAAAATGTACTATTCATTGCACAACTTAGTGCTTTTTGGCATATTTGCAAGGTTGTGTAGGGAGCTCTGGTAGCATAGTGGCTAAGACACTTGCCTGCTAACCAGACGGCTGGCGGTTCAAACCCACCAGCCACTCCTCGGAAGGAAGGTT
>NW_006921828.1:2077868-2078653 GCF_000298275.1 Orycteropus afer afer | reverse complement strand
CAGAGTTAAGCACCCACATTCCATCAATTCAGAACTCTTTGTGTAGCTGAGGCTATTGAGCTAAAGTGCCTGCCCGGGCCATGGATGTAAGGAATGACACAGCATGATGAAATGAAGAAGGATGGGAAGGCAGCTACTACTCAGTTAAGCATTCTTGCCATCCGAGAAGAATATAGGCCCAGGGCTGTAAGGTCTCATTCCTGTCAAGAAAATTTGGAAACCATCATTTTAAAATCTCCTGATTTTAATAAGCTAGCAACTGGGAGCTCTGGTAGCATAGTGGCTAAGGCACTTGACTGCTATCCAGAAGGCTGGTGGTTCAAACCCACCAGCCACTCCTCAGAGGGAAGGTTGGGCAATCTACTTCAGTAGAGATATGGGCTCGGAAACCCAAGGAGGGGTTGCTATGAGTCGGAACTGACTTAACAGCAGAGATTTTAATTATAGCCTAATAAAAGATGGAAATCATCTGTACCAGTCCAGGGAAAAAGAATGTAATGATCTTCTTCCATTTATTCTTATGTGTGCATGCTAGAATAAATTATGCAGTTAATATGAAGCAAGCCATGAAAAATATTATAGTTTCCACTTCACAGATGGGAAAACAGGCTCAGAGAAGTTGGGTTATTTGCTCAAATACTAGAGCAAAAATTTAAGCCCAGGGCTTTGGACACAAAGCCAAGATTATTTTCACTTAGTTGATAGATATATGACAGAAACAACTAAATGGCCCATTCAGCCACTGAACCTATGATCTTTAGTTCACCAGAGGCAGACACTTAGAA
>NW_006921828.1:2038893-2077768 GCF_000298275.1 Orycteropus afer afer | reverse complement strand
TAAAAGGTCAGCAGTTGGAACCCATCAGCCTATTTGCAGGGGAAAGATGATGCAGTTTGCTTCCATGAAGAGGGTGCCTTGGACACCCTCTGGGGCAGTTGTGCTAGGTCCTATAGAGTTGCTATGCACAGGAATACACTCAATGGCAGAGGTGGGTTTCATTTTGAAATTTAAAATAAAAAAAGGAAGAAGAAGAGGAAATGTATGAACCAAAATAACTAAATATGTGTGTGGGCTCTTACAATCTATACCAGTAGCAATTGTTGAGTACCATGAGTCAATCCCAATTCATGTAGACACCATGTACATCAGAGCACAACTGTGCACCACAGTGTTCTTCATGACTGATTTTCTGGAAGGAAATTACCAGGTCTTTCTCTGGAGGCACCTGTGAGTAGACTCCACTTCACTCTCCTAGCCAGCAGCCAAGCATATTAACTATTTGCCCCACCTAGGGACTCCATTCTGATCTACAGATACCACTTTACAACTTGTGGTAGAGGACAAGAGGCCAGGGCAACAAAGGCTCCCAGCCACTCCTTAAATAGGAATAGAAGAGGATTAGGAAAATTTGAGGGCACTTGACCTTCTGCCTTTTAGTCTTAATTGTGGATCTGTCCAACCACCTGAACTTTAAGACAGAGGATTTGGAAAAGGAAAGATGTCATTCCATCCTTCATTATGTCCATGGATAATTCTGAGGACATCCTTTGTGCATGTGTTATTAAGTTCTAGGAATGCTATAATGCACAAGAAGGAGTGACCACTAGCTTCAAAGCATCTGCAGTGGGGGAGTAAGATATTATGCAAGAAATTACAATATATGGTGATTATCATGTTGTTCCCATTGATGTTGGGAAAGTAGGGAAGCCTTACCCAGATGAGAGAAATCAGAGAAAGCTTCTTCAGAGAGATGAGTTTTCAGCGGCAATAAAAAGAGTTGGTTGAAAAAAGATAGGAGAAGGGGGCAGAGGAAGGGAAACAGAGTATTCCAGGGAGAAGGCATAGAATGAGCAAAAGCAAGATATGATGACACATTGGAGAAATTTCAAGACTTTCAGGTGGTAGAGCTTATATTGTAAGATAGGGGAAAAAACAAAAGTAGAGAGGTCATCAAGAGTCACAGAAGGCAGACTCTTCTGAAGCTGTATTAAAGACTGTGAGAGTCAATCCAATGAAAAGAGGGAACAATGAAAATATCGTGCTGGCTGTGATAGATCAGATTAGTGATCTGGGAAGATCATGGTTACTGCATTGTGTGGAGTGGATTGCAGCTAAGAGAAGTCTAAAGAGGCTAATGACAAGTTGGAGAATGCTCAGAATATCTTGGGATAATGCTACTATGAGGATGAAGCTGGGTCGCCTGTTGGAGAACCACAGACCACAAGGAGCAGAGGCTTTCTGCCTGACTGATTGGCAAGCTGAACGCAAACACGTGAACACACCCAGAGACAGGAGTATGTTCCAGAGCAGAGGATCCAAGCAGCTGACTCACAGACTCATGAGAAACAATAAATAGCTGTTTTTTTTAGGTCAGTAACTTTGGGGATGGTTTGTTAGAGAGCAATAACTGATAAAAAAAAAAAAAAAAAAAACCCTGACTTGATCTTGGTTTATAAAAAACATTGGTGAAATCAAGTGAAATATTTGTTTTTTCTTCATTTCTTTAATTGGAATGTCAAAAGTGATTCACTTTTGAGGCTTAAAATCATATATTAATATTTACCAATGCCATCATTCTCTGCACCAGTGTTGGAAAAGCTAATAAGCAAGGTAGGCACAGAATTACTTGTGTTTAATTACTAATCTGCAGTAGACAATTTCACATTTTTTCACCACATCAAAGATTCTGCTTCTAGGTATGGCTGGCATCTGTCTCTCTCCCAACCCCACAGCACCTTTCTACAGAATCAAAGCCTCTTTTCAAATTTACAGTCCCCGACAGGGACAGAGTATTCAGTAAGCAAGGTAAGCACAGGCTTACTTACTAACCTGTAGTGAACAATTTCATACGTTTTTCACCACATTAAAGATGGCCCATTCAGCATTGAACCTACAATCTTTGGTTCACCAGAGACAAACACTTAGAAGCTGATTGAAGATGTGGTGAAACCCATGTAAACTTTTCACTACATATTAGTAAATGTTGTTTGTGTTGTTGTTAGGTGCTGTTGAGCTGTCTCCGACTCACAGCAACCCTATGTATAGCAGAATGAAACATTGCCCAGTTCTCTGCCTGCTTCATGATCCTTGGTATACCCAAGCCCATCGTTCCAGCCACTGTGTCAATACACCTTGTTGAGGGCCTTCCCTTTTTTTGTTGACTCTCCCTCCACTTTACCAAGCATGATATCCTTCTCCAGGGAATGGTTCCTTCTGCAACATGACCGAAGTAGGTGAGACAAAGTCTGGCCATTCTCATTTCCAAGGAGCATTCTAGCTGCACTTTTCCCAGCACAGATTTCTTAGTTCTTTAACAGTCCATGGTACTTTCAGTATTCTTTGCCAACACCACAACTCAAAAGCATCAACTCTTCTTCAGTCTTCCTGATTCATTGTCCAGCTCTCACATGCATATCAGGCGATTGAAAATACCATGGCTTGGGTTAGCTGTACCTTAGTCTTCAAGGAGACATCTTTGCTCTTCATTACTTTAAAGAGGTGTTCTGCAGCAGATTTTCCCAATGCAGTATGCCATCTGATGTCTTGATTGCTACTTTCACTGATGTTGACTGAAGAACCAAGTAATATGAGGTCTTTGACAACTTCAATCTTTTCTCCATTTATTGTGATGCTGCTTACCAGTTGTGAGGATCTTTATTTTCTTTATATTGAGGTGTAATCCATACTGCAGACTGTAGTCTTCAATCTTCATCAGTAAGTGCTTCAATTCATTTTCACTTTCAGCAAGCAAAGTGGTGTCATCTGTATCACAACCTGTATCGCAAGTTGTTAATGTGTCTTCCTCCAATCCTGATGCCATGTTCTTCTTCACATAGTCCAGCTTCTCAGATTATTTGCTGAGCATACAGATTGAATAAGGATGGTGAAAGAACACAACCCTGACACACTCCCTTCCTGATTTTAAACCATGCAGTGTCCCCTTGTTCTGTTTGAACAACAGCTTCCTGGTCTGTATACAGGTTTCTCAAGAGTGCAATTAAGTATTCTCCAATTTCTGTTCTTTTCAATGTTATCCATAATTTGTTGATTATGTAAATAAGTGCAAGTAAACCCATGCTTACCTCACTTATTGGATAATCCACATCTTTTTGTATTGGTTATTTAATTTGTATCATATTTAAGAAAAATAAAACAACCATTTAAATGATAATTACAGTTTTAAAAAATCAATAAATCAGCATTTTATTTTGTGTATACCAATGAAATGAGACCATCTCCCATGTTTGTATCTTCCCCCATAAATGACTACACATATTTGCATCATTGAGATGATCAATAGCAGATCCACTTTTTCCTGACACCAATTATGAGGATACAGCAAATCCCCACTTTCTGTTTCTCTCATCAGTTCTTACACCAACTGTCCCTGTAGCACTTCTTCCTCTGACCCTCACCAGACCTTAGGTCATTCTTCATAAATTAAAGGACATGTCCTCATGACTGCTGAGTGGACCTCAGACTTCACACGTCAGTTGCAAGTTTGGGAGTACCCACAACACCCTCACTTCTGACCTGCTGGTTACAAATTTTGGGTTTTCCCCTTATTCCTTTGGGATGTCAGCCAAAACCCCGGGGGCTCTCCTGGACTCCCTCACTTCTGTCCTGCTGTCTAGAAATTTGGGCGTTCCTTCCATTCCCTCCAGAGATCAGCCATAAATTCAGGAATTTCCAGCACCCCTCCTCCATCATTTCTGACCTGCAAGCTTCCACTAGTTAGGTTCAATAATTTGCTGGAACAACTCACAGAACTTAGGAAATCTATACACTTACAATTACAGCTTTATTACAGCAGATAGGATAGAAACAACAGACGCATAGGACAAGGTCTGGGAGGGTTCCCCAGGCAGAGCTTCCATGTTCATCCCACATGCACCGATGTTTTTCAACAACCAGGCAGCCTAAGGAGCACTAGGCCCAGATCCCTTATTGGCTTCATTATTGTCATGGTTGGGGCTTCATTGTAGAGGCATGTGCAGTGTAGTGAATTACATAGTGTGGCTTTTCTAGCCATAAATCTTTGTAAACTCCATGGTAGAATTTGCCATGAGTAATAACTGAGTAGCTCCTGATTGTTAACATTACCCACCTGAGTATTTCTGTTGAGACTGGCATAAAGCAATCTTCTAGGAAGTTCTCTCTCTCAGGAATATAGAATTCTAATGTTGGGATCGGTTAGTTGGTCACTCTGCCAGGCTCAAAAAGGAGCCTTTCTAGAGGCAGAAGGAGTCTCTCTGACTGCTGGCTGAGAAAGATGTGCTGCTAAGAGAAATGTGTTCCTGAGAGACATGAAAGACACATGTTGCCAAGAGAGAGACCTCAAGAGACAGGCACTGCTGAGAGAGACTGTCAGATGACAGATGGTAGGCTGAGAGAGACTGAGCATATTCCTGAACTTGTAGCCTGTTACTTCCCTAATAAACCCCACAATCTGTGAGTTCTGTGTGGCCACTGTAGCAAATTATTAAATCCAGCAGAGAGGTCGTGGGTGCTGCGGGAGGAATGTTAGTGTCAGGGTTGGTGAAAGGGCTGGAGGGAGGCGGTATGTCTGGCCTCTCAGGGATAGGCTTTGGGCTACTGATGGTGACTCTGTCTTCCTCTTGTGGGGTTAGAGGAGGTCAGAAGATGTGGTCTCCTTTTCCCCTTGGCAGCATAATTTACTGAATCATGCCCCCTCCCCCAAGTAAGCTGGTAACAAGCCTTTAGGTGATCTTTGTGGCCTGGCCAGCCTCCATTCATTAGTACAAACCCTCAGGTGTGGTGTAGAGACCAGAAAAGGTATCTCAATTACTCAGGAAGTTACAAGGTTTTAGAGTTATCCCTCAAGAAACAAGGGCAAAGATCAAATTGCTTTGGGTAAAGGTAAATTCTTCACCCCACAATCACTCATCTCACTTTTATGCATAGATTTCATGTTTATTTTTCAGATCTGTATTGGACATTAAAAAAAAAAAGTTTGCACATATTGTGGATAATAAGTTACACTGTTCATGTTTTATCCCTACAAGGCTTCAACTTTAAGACCTGGATATCTGTATGACCTGTTTAACTTAATATTTGAGTTGTCTGTCTTACTGCTAAAACATCTTCACCTGTAAGACCACTTGGGAAAACTGTAACAATCTTTACTTTATTCCTGGTAGTCTTTCCATGACTAAATTCTGCAGTTTTTGAATTACCATATTAATCTGAACCTCAGAAAACCTACCTTCAGTATCTTCTCCAGAGAGAAGTGGGAACGTCTTCCATTTCTATTATCAAGTATTAATTTATATGACTTCACTAACCTTCATTAACTTTAACATGTGGAGAAACATCAAAAATGATCTCATGGTATCACTGTAAGGAAGTTTCTCAATGTTACCATAGCAACTGGGGGTGCTAATCAAAGGTGAAGTACATGTAAGAAAAATCTTCCCTTATGGGAAGCTTACCTTTTAGAGCTGCTCCTGGGGCCATATACTGTGGAATTACTATATGTCAATCATTCCTAGAAAATAAAACAACATTCCACAAATAAATACATATTTCAAGTATAGATAGGGTTTCATTTAGCAGGTATTGACCATTACCTTCCCATTTTAAAGTTAAATTAGTTAAAGTTAGCTTAATAGAACTGCCTAGAATTAGAAAACAGGAGGCCAAGTTCCTTTCACTGCTTTGCCTCCTACCAGGCTTGTGGCTTGTGGCAAGTAAATTGTCCACTTTTGTCTTTTCTTGTTATTATAATGGCTAAAGCTCTGGTAGCGTAGTGCCTAAGGCACTTGACTGCTCATCAGAAGCCTGGCAGTTCAAACCCACCAGCCACTCCTCAGAAGGAAGGTTGGGCAATCTACTTCCGTAGTGATACTGGCTCGGAAACCCAAGGAGGGGTTGCTATGAGTCCGGTTTGACTTAACGGCATATAACAACAACAATTTACAGCATAATAGACTATCCAGCATAACTCAAGATGCACAAATAGCAGAAGACAAACTATATGGTTTGGACCTTTGAAAAATTAAATTCTTATGTGCATCAAAAGACTCCTCCAAAAGAGTAAAAAAAACCCTACAGAATGGGAAAAATATTCGGCAATGACATATCAGACAAGAGACTGAACTCTAAAATTTATAGAAAACTCCAGTACCTCAACATCAAAAAGACAAACAATCCAATTAAAAAATGGGCAGAAGATATGAACAGACACTTCACCAAAGAAGATATTCTGGCAGCCAAAACACACATGAAGAAATGTTTGCAGTCGTTAGCCATTGTTGTTGTTGTTGTTGTGTGCCGTGGAGTCGGCCCCGACTCATAGCGACCCCTCCTTGGGTTTCCGAGGCAGTATCACTACGGAAGTAGGATTGCCCAACCTTCCTTCCGAGGAGTGGCTGCGTTAGCCATTAGAGGGATGCAAATCGAAATAACCATGAGATACCATCTCACTCCAGCAAAGTTCACCAAGACAGAAAATAACAAATGTTGTGGAGAATGTGGAAAGATTGGGACTCATACACTGCTTCTGGGACTATAAAATAATACAACCTCTGTGGAAATTGGCATGGAGATTCCTTAAAAAATTGGAAGTAGAAATACTATTTGATCCAGCAATCCCATTACTAAGATATATCCTAAAGAAGTGAGAGAGGTAGGACACAAACAGATATATGCACAACCATGTTCATTGCAGCACTATTCACAATAGCAGGAAATAACCTAAGTGCCTACAAACCAAGGAATGGATAAACAAACTGTGGTACATACACACAAAAAAATACTAAGCAATCCAAAAGAATAATGTAGAATGTGCAACACAAAGCATAACATGGATGAACTTGAAGGACATTGTTGTTGTTGTTGTTGTTGTTGTATGCCATTGAGTTGGACCCGACCCATAGCGACCCCTCCTTGGGTTTCCAAGGCAGTATCACTACAGAAGTAGATTGCCCCATCTTCCTTCCGAGGAGTGGCGGTGGGTTTGAACCGCCAGCCTTCTGGTTAGCAGTCAAGTGCCTTAGCCACTATGCTCCTCGAAGGACACTATGCTGAGTGAAATAAGTCTAGTATAGAAGGACAAATAACTGTGTTAGTCCACTATTGTAAAAAGTCAAGTAAATATTTACACATAGAAGGAAATGTTCTTTGTTGGTTACCAGGGAGGGGAGGGGAGGGGGAGCTAAATTCCCAGATCATTTTGCCGGGTGGGGGGGAATAATATATATATATATATACATATATATGTATGTATGTATCTATCTATATGTATGTGTGTATATGTATATGTACATATATGTGTTTGTGTGTGTTACCAGGGACAGGAAGGAGGGAGGGAATGAGAAGATTTTGTTTGGGAGGCACTGAGCTTATGCTAATGATGGTGGGACACTTTGGAAAAGGATAGCAATAATTATGGCACAACGTGAAAAATGTCATTAATGTCCTTGAGCTGTAAATGGCAAAGGTCTCATTGTGTATGTTTTCACCACAAAAAAAGTAAAAAAGAAAAAACAAACAAACAGAATAAATCCAACCTTTTGAAATAAATATCTTCTCTTAAAGCTACCAAAGGACCTCTGGTGGTACAGTGGCCCAAGCATTAGGCTGCTAATCAAAGTCTGGCGGTTTGAATCCTCCAGTAGTTCTGAAGGAGAAAGAAAGATGTGGTAGTCTCCCTCCATCAAGATTTACAGCCTTGGAAACCCTATGGAGCAGTTCTGCTCTGTCCTATAGAGTTGTAAGTTGGAAATGAGTCAATGGCAGTGGATTTTTGCTTAGGTAAAGCTATCAGGCAAACTTAATTGTGAAATGATTTTGTATGAGAGTATTTTTTTTCCTGTACAAATAAAACTTTCCCCCCTTATGAAAGTATATCATATGTTTATACAAATAGCACAGACTATGTTTTTCCCACAAGCCACACAACTCCTTCACACTTGTTTCCTATGAGCACTATGTGCAATATATATATATGCACACTATTTGTGTATGTGTTATATGTGAAAAATATGCCATACACAGTTTTTCTAAGCATATATATGTAATCTACATACTATTTCATAGCTGCACATGTGTGCGTATTTGCTAAGTTTCAGCTGTAGATATTTTTACTTTTGAGTAAAATAACTATCATAATTGAAAACATCATTTTATGTAGAGATAGATATAGATACAGCACTCAAAAGAGCTTAATTATACATGTCTATTCGAATTTATATTTAAATGTAGATTGGGTTAGAAATGTTATATTCTCTTGATTAGTCACAAATACATGATCACTTCTTAAATGTATACAATCCCCTTCTGGGTAGATAATAATCCATCTCTTTATTAATTCCTTAACTACTTTTAATCTGTATTAGTATCAGTAATGTCCAAAAGGTAAGAGCAAAGAAGTGTTCTTTATATTATCAATATATTCAGAAGTTTATTTTTTCTTTTTATTTGTGAATCAAGGGCAGCATTATCCTTTTTTATATACTAAAAAAAAAAAAAAAGCTGTAATTGATTACAGCAAATATAAGGAAGTATTTCCCATGAGATGAAAATAATTTTATTCAAGATAACTCTTTATCATAAATACATCCCTGTCCACTTGATTTTAATACAGTTACCACCTGTGTGTATGTGCATATATATGTTGTTGTTTGCCATCGAGTCGGCCCCAACTCATAGCGAACCCTCCTTGGGTTTCTGAGGCAGTATCACTACAGAAGCAGGATTGCCCAACCTTCCTTCCAAGGAGTGGCTGGTGGGTTTGAACCGCCAGCCTTCTGGTGAGCAGTCAAGTGCCTTAGGCACTATGCTACCAGAGCTCCTGTGCATATATATATATATACACATATATTTATACATACATACATACATATATATATATATATATATATGTGTGTGTGTGTGTGTGTGTGTGTGTGTGTGTGTATTATGATATTGGTTAGAAAAATTAAAATAAAATCAAACCCACTGCCATAGAGTTGATTTTGACTCATTAGTTTTTTAAGGAGGAAATATTGACTCAGAGGCCTTTTTGGAAGAGTTCCAGATTCTCCTCTTTACTTTTCCAAACCTTCTAACCCACTGTCCATTCTCTTTGGCATTGTTCTTTGTTCCATGAGAGCTAATGAATATGTTGGCCCACCTAAGGGAAAAGTTCTTATGGCCTGGGATTCCTCTGGAAGCAATTCTAAAAATCAGAAGTTTGAATCTTGCACTAAATATTTTAGATAATGAGCAAAATATGAGGGAGCATGTGCTGTCTTTAGCTACTGACTTTCTTTTTGTGTGTACAGTCACCTCTTCATGACCACCAGTCTCCTAAGCCAGGCAGCTTTTCCCAGAGCTTGTGCTTTTTAACAAGAAAAGGATAATTGCTACTTAATGAATGTAATTCTAGCATAATTTTCATTTCAAGTCTGTATCATTCCACTGAATTAAGATAATACCCACCCTCATTCTGTGGGAAACAATATATACATGTATGGTTCCACTGATACTTGAATACACAAAATCTTGATAACAAGCATTTTTAAAATTATTATTTTACTTGCTGTTAAAGATAAATAGATTGGATTTGCAAATGGTGTCAATCACTGAAAATAGAACTCTAATTTCAATCCAGTGCGTGACCTTGATGCAAGTCAAATAAAGTCAGGCTTTTAGGTATGTACTATGCTTTTCTCTCATAGCATTCATTATGTGATCTAACATATGATGGATTAATTAGCTCTCATGGAGCAAAGAACAATGCCAAAGAGAATGGACAGTGGGTTGGAAGGTTTTGAAGAGTAAGGAGGAGAATCTGGGACCCCTCCAAAAAGCCCTCTAAATCAATACTTCCTTCTTAAGAGAACTTGCCTCACCCATGGCTCCTAGAAGAAATTTGACCTATGAAATAAGTGACTCAGCAGCCAATTGGCTACAGCTACTGAACCACCAGTTAAAACCAGACCCGTGTTAATCCAATCACATTCTCTCCCTTAGGGAGATCTCTTACAGATTCTGAATTGCAACACTGAGAATTCCAGTCACTAAGGCATTTGAGGGAGCTCTGGTGGCATAGTGGCTAAGACACTTGCCTGCTAACCAGACGGCTGGCGGTTCAAACCCACCAGCCACTCCTCAGAAGGAAGGTTGGGCAATCCTACTTCTGTAGTGATACTGCCTTGGAAACCCAAGGAGGGGTGGCTATGAGTCGGGTTTGACTCGACGGCACACAACAACAACAACAACAAGGCATTTGACTGCTAACCAGAAGGCTGGCGATTCAAATCCACCAGCCACTCCTCGGAAGGAAGACTGGGCAATCTACTTCCATAGAGATACCACCTCAGAAACCAAAGGAGGGGTTGCTATGGGTCGGAATTGACTCAGTGGCAGTGAGTTTGGTTTTTCTGATTTAAAGGTGAAATTATTGTCACCGAAGGCAGTCTGTTGAGACAGTCAAAGAATTAAAGAGACATTCTGAAACAACCAGAGTTGAGATAACATCAGTCCTTATGCCTGATTGCCTGATCCCATGAGAATAGAGGATTGAGAATAGGGCAAAATTAAAAGAAAAAGGGTAAGAAGGAGCCATAGCTCCTGACTTTCAAGTCAAGTACCATGAAGCCAGGCTTTACCTAATCTTGTGTTCTTAGAGGGAATTATTTTGCCTAGCCTATCAATAACCCTTGTTTTCACCTGAGCTAGCTTAAGTTTCCATATGTCATAACTAAATGGTTGCTGAATCCACTAAAGGTAAGCTTTCTGTGGGTAATACTAAGCCCAGATAAGTGCCTAAAGAAACTAAGGGAGACAAATAGATGAGAAAAAAACAGAAATAAATTACCTCTACCACACAAGCCTGCTCTCTATTTCCAAGGGAAATCCCTACATACAATGTTTCCCAGCTCATGAATATAAAAGATAATTAACTGTTTCATTATTACTGTAGGACAATTACTTTTCACATTTGGCATTTATTAATTTACTCCAAAAGCATTTACTAGGAGAAGAAACAGAACAAAGATCTCTGATCTCAGGAAGCTTATTGACATACAGAACGAAACAAAACAAAACAGAACAAAACAAAAAACCTCCACATTCCTCTGTTAGTTCTTTCCACAGAACAAATACAAATCATCAACATATATGTAAAACAGTAATAGAATATTGTTTTTTAAATAATTCTTTTCATAAAGAGCATATGAGTGTTATACTGACTCTTGTGTTCCTGTTACAATGAAAATCTGTTTCTGTTGTTGTTGTTGTTATTTGCCGTCGAGTTGGCCCCGACTCATAGCGACCCCTCCTTGGGTTTCTGAGGCAGTATCACTACGGAAGTAGGATTGCCCAACCTTCCTTCCGAGGAGTGGCTGGTGGGTTTGAACCGCCAGCCTTCTGGTCAGCAGTCAAGTACCTTAGGCACTATGCTACCAGAGCTCCTGAGTATGACATTAATCACATTGTGTAAAAACGTTGGTTCATTTCTGTAAATGTTTTTTCATTTATCTTCATCATCCCATCCCCCTCACCCCCAACTCCATGCACGTGCACATGCACGTGCACACATACACACACACATCTTTTATTGTGGGGAAGTATGTATCTGTCTTATTTTTCTTTCTGAACCCACAAGGCTTAGTACAACCTAGTCTAAAACAAGTTCCTTAAGTATGTGTTGATTGAATGAATGGACTCAAGCTACAATCTAAGTTAAAATAAGAGACATGCTTTAAAATAAGTTCCATTTCCACAGTGTATTTTCATGATATGCTCTTTAAATGAAATTTGTATTAAGACCTAGGCTTATATTGAGAATGTTCTAATTGAATAACCAGGAATTGTTTCTTCATTCCTCATTGGAAAGAGGTCTGAATAGCTATCTTGTTATGAGGGAACAAAAAGTGAATTAGTTAAAATGTCACACCTCAACAGAGATAAATCAGGCAGATAGACACCCAATTCCTTCCCTGAAAGGGGTGAAGAAACAAGAACTTCACTTTCACTTTTGGCACTGCTTTACAAAAGAGAGCAAAAAAAAAAAAAATCTATGCATCAATTATACTTGACTGGCTAATTTTCTATTCCTGGAAAGGAAAGGCCTTTCATTTCACTTATTAAGTTCAGCTTCCTTATGCATAATGAGCACAATAATGTTCAATGAGCAATATGTTCAATATTGCAAAATGAGCATAATTGGTTCTCCAACTTAGAATGTTGTGAGGGCTGAAGGAGATAAGCCATGCAAAGAAAAGTATAGCTTATAATATGCACAAAATAAATACTAGCTATCATTATAATAATTATTTTAAAACCACTGAAAATGTATTAACTTTTCCTTGTTCATATTCATATCTTTTACATGTGATCATAATAGTTTTAAGAGATGGTTAAATTTAGTTATGGCTTTTACTATAAACTTAGAAAAATCCATTGTGAAAATAGACAGGAAATTAACACATGAGCAAGTAAATTAATAGGTGTATCTCGCTCTGCTCAGAAAGATTGAGTGAAGGAGTATTGAGTAATTCCGTTGCTATCAACATAAAAGCACTGAAATATAGGATAAATGGTTAAACACTCAGCTCCCAATAAAAACGTTAGCTGTCAACCCAGAGCCACCTCAGAAGAAAGGCCTGGCAATTTGCATTCAAAAGACTGCAGACATTGAAAACCCTAGAGAACACAGTACTACTTTAAAACATATGGGATGGCCATAAATCAGAACTGACTAGATAATCACTGGTTTGGCTTTACATTAAAATACAAATGAACTTGAAACTCAATGAAAGTCTGCAGACCTTCTCAGCTAAAAAATTAACTAGGAAGAGGCAGCAGCTGGCAAGGCCTGGGTCAAAAAGGATGATTTTACTCTAGAGAACAAAAAGTCCTGATCTAGACCCTTCCAAAATAATTCAGAACTAAAAGATGTGTTGGTCATGTATTTGGGACAAAAACAACCCTTCCCAAGTGACAGCATGAAGATAATGCTAATGACAATGTTCAAAAAGCCAAAGGAGACATCTGTACTGCTGTCAGCTCTCACAGACACATACATATATATAGCATGCAAGACTAGGAAGGAAGAAACAGCGATCTCTTCACTTGGCTCATTAGGGTCAGATTTTCTTCTTTCTAAAATATTTCTGTCTTTATACAAAAAGTATATTTACTTAATAATAAATGTATAGATGATCCCTATCATTACAGGTATGGTATATTGAATTTCGAATTCCTAGATGATCAAACAGTCAATGCACATAGTTGTTAACCCAAAGTTTAGAGGTTTGAGTCCACCCAGCATTGCCTTGGAGGGTTTGGTTATCCACTTCTGGGAAATCAATCATTACAAATCCTGAGGAGCAGAGTTCTTGTCTGACACACATGGGTCATCATGATTTGGAATCCACTTAACAGCCACTGGTTTTAATTAACCTGGACATTATGCCTTTAAATAAACAGTGGGAAAACATAGGTTTTGAAGCCATATTTCAACCTTACCTTTATCCTTTCTTTGCTACGTGAATTCAAGCATGTCTGTTCCTCAGCTATAAACAGCATCAATATTAACTACTATGCTAGGTTCTTACAAAGAACAATTGAGATAACATATGAAAATGATTTTACATGTAGCAAGTATTCAATAAATGATATCTATTATTATTACAGTGCTCTAACATAACAGGATACCATGAGGTCAGAGAAAAGAGATGTCATTCATAACTCGCCATATTTTAAAAGGCCCATTTAGACATTTCTAAAGGGCTTTCCCTTACATTTATTCTAACTGCTTAAGTTATTGATGGAATTTTCCATCACTGAATCAGCAACTATTTCTCATATGTGTTTACTTCCTTCACAAGTAGTTAAAACCCAACCTATGAATTTTCTGTGGGAGGTAAGGTCATGTAGACATTAAATTATCCATGTTTATTTCCAGAATTTCCATTAGCTTTGCTTTACATAATTTAGTATTAACATCAGGGTTACTAAACTACTACTAAGCAAGAGATTACATTTAAATGCATTTTTCAATATGAAGTGGGATGCATTTCTAATCATGCTGGCTAGCTACAAGCCAACAAATGGTCATTTGGTTCTTTTATCACTTTCACAACAAATGGTATCAACCACAGAGATCACTAATGGCTTCCCACCCACACACTCCAAGTAAACAACAATACAACATAATACATAACAGGCTTTAGAGTTATTAAGAGATAATCACATCCTTAGGACTTTCACTGGGCACCGTAAGTGGCACCGCTAGAATATGATTATCTCTCGATAACAAGGGTCCCTGCAGTTTTCACGAAGTGAGAAAAAAAGTCATTACTGTAGGGAAAACATGTATTTTATTTTACTGAAACATGAAACTAACAATTTAAGGTAATGAAAAGGGCTTTCCCTTAAACCACAGGATTGCACCAGGTAGGATATTTCGCATCAAGGTTGCACAGGGCACTATCACCTTGAAGAACCTGGTTTAAAAAGCCATTTTCTGGAAGACTAATTTCTGGGGGCTGGAGTACAAGATAAACAGGGCAAGAGGATGCTTAAGAGCCTAGAGATCTATGAATCTATTTAAGACAGGGAGGGGATTGAGAATAGCAAAGGGAATGGCTTAAGCTGTTCACCAGCTGTAAGGTTAGAAACCAGAGATTGAGTTTCACAGGTTGTCCTGATGTAACATAATTAGGGCAGCTCACTTGAGGGAATGGAGACAGATGTACCAGTCTACATTAGGTCCCAGGACAAGGAGGCAGTGGCATGGAAACAGGAAACTGCTGTATGTGGGCTTAGAACTAGGATCCCAAGAGAGAGAAACAAGCTTAAGAATCTTTGACACTACCCTCAAGAATAAGAAAAAGTCTTATACTAATAAGACAAAAGCTTAACTTGAAGGTTTTAAATGGCTAGAAAAACAATAAACTCACCGAAAACGACTCAGAACTAACACATTCTGAAATTCCTAACTGAAAAGAGTAGACAAAAGTTGGTCTCCTTGAGTCTCCATTTTCCAATCAATGAAGTGGGTAAATAAAAATTCTAATCAGAGTTACTAGAAAGTTAAAGAAAATACTGAGATTGAAATCACCATAAACTCTACAACATCCAGATATCAATGTTATCATTATCTGGAGAGATTACTCACATGAACCTTAAAATGGTGTGGGAATAATTTTTCAAATGTTGTGGTTATTTGCTGTTGAGTCAGACCCAACTCATAACGACCCCTCTTTGGGTTTCTGAGGCAGTATCACTATGGAAGTAGATTGCCCAACCTTCCTTCCGAGGAGTAGAAGACTGGCCAAACATTAGGCCAGTGAAATGACTTTACTACATTGGTAAGAGATGATACTAGTCCAGAGAATATGTAATAACTATTCAGCTTACTGTAATATACCTGGAGCTGTATTTGACACTGTGGCCTATAAGATACTATCTTCAAAAAATCTAAAGTCTTAAAATGTGTGGAAAAGTATTATCAATGTTAGGGGTGGATTATAACAAAAAATCAGTGATTGTAAACCACGGGCAAGTTTTTGGCCATGTCTGGAGACATTTCTGATAACTGGTGATGGGGGGAGAGGGGTGGTTCCTACCAGCTTCTTGTGAGTAGAGGTATGGGAAGCTGCTCAACCTTCCATAATGCACAGGTTTCTGCTCTAACCATAGGAACTTACTGTTACCATTTACTCAATTCATAATTTGAATGACTAGATGTTCACATCTACAGTCCAGTACCATGAAAAACTAACTAATCTGCCTTTACATCCTAGAAAAAAGAATGGAAATACCTGTCAAAATAGTGAAACATTCAAATGTACCCTTTAAATTTCCATAAGGGAAAATTATCAGGTTTGGTTAAATGCAATTCTATCTTTACCATTGGGAAACTATAAAGGAAATGTTAATAGATTTGCAATCTGCTAAACCAAATTAAAAAATGAAAATTTCCAGAGTTTGACAATATCACAAAAAATTGGTATGTTGTAATGACAACCTGCCACTCTACATTTTTGTGTCATATATTGTGCCAATTATTGACATTCTATAACAGCTTACTGTACTCCATTATGTCACATTATTGTTGTTGTTGTTATTTGCCATCGAGTCAGCCCTGACTCACAGCGACCCCTCCTTGGGTTTTCGAGGCAGTGTCACTACGGAAGTAGGATTGCCCAACTGTGAAACTATTTTGGATATTTAGAATTTGATATGTTCTATGAGTACATACAAGGAGCTCTGGTGGTATAGCGCCTAAGGCATTTGACTGCAAACCAGAAGGTTGGTGGTTCAAATCCATCAGCTACTCCACAGAAGGAAGACTGAAAATTTACTTCCCTAGAGATTTACCACCTCAGAAACCCAAAGGGGATCACTATGAGTCAAAATCAACTCGATGGCAGTGAGTTTGGTTTGGGTTTGGTATGGGTACATGCTGAATATTACCAACAGAGAAAAAAACAGCGATATTTCTGCAGAGGAAATAGAAGACAAACAAGAGCTTACATTACAAATGGTAATTATAGGTTGATAGAGTCTGACTATTTTCATATGTATAATTTCATACACTCTAAGAAGAAAGGTAATAGAGTGTTATAGCCAAGAGCAAATCTCTAGATTTCAAAGCTCAGATGCCCATTTTTCAGCTGTGTGACCTTGAACAAATTACTGGACCTCTCTGTGCCTTTCTTTCCATAGTTATACAATCTATCTGCTTCACAGGGTTCTTATGAAGAATAAATAATTGTATGTTTAAAAGTACTTAGAATTCTTTCTAGTACATAGTAAATACTATGTAAATGGGTTGTTTTGTTTTGTTTTTGAAAAAACACTCTACAAGGCAGTGCCTTATCCCAATTTCACAGAAGAAATAACTAAAGTTTGGCATGTTTATGTAACTTTCCCCAGATAATCACTGGTTCCTCTCCTTGTGTGTTTTTTGTCACTGTTTTGGTTGTCATAAGCTGCACTGGGCTTCACTGCTGATGACTGAGTCCTCAACTTGATGAGCAATTATCCAATATATACGGTATAACTGTAGGTAGTGAGTGGTGCAGTGGGTGTGGGCATTAGGAAAATAGTCTGGAGGCCTGAGGGGTTCATAATCTAATTCAAAGCAGAAACTTTGGTCACGGCCATAAATAACTTGTATATAAGGCAAAGTATACTAAGGGCTCTGAACAGCAACATCAACCCTAAAAAATAGGAGCTTAAGGTAAATCATAGTTTTCCAAACTGTACTTTTCATAGTACATACTATAATTTTAACTTTGTGAAAATTTTAATATAAATTGCCACACATATATTTCAGGCTTATGGAAATATTTATATTTTTATGTTTGGTTTCCACTTATGGCAAATTGTACTTCTATTTACATTCTTGATATAACATTTCTTCATATTCAGAATAGGATTAAAATATAGTCGATTTAAAGAAAACATTAAAGTAAACAATGGGGATAGTATGTAGTGAGATTAAGAAATAGGATTGTGGTACGCAAAGGTCCAAGGGGCCCTGGTGATGCAAAGATTAAGGACTCAGCTGCTGAGTTGGTAGTTTAAACCCTCCAGTCACTCCCCAGGAGAAAAACCTGGTGATCTGATCCCATAAGACTGCAGGCTAGAAAATCCTATGAAACAGTTCTATGTTGTCCCATGGGGTTGCTATGAGTCTAAAATTGACTTGACAGCCACCAAAAGAACACTTTGGAGGAGGATCATGATTTTCCATCACTGTACTTGAGAATGTCCCTCTTTTCCATCTCCATTGTCTTCATAGTCCATAAAGAAGTTTACATTTGAATTTTCTTTAAAGACAAAAGAACTAATTGCACAATTTGCACAATTAAATATTTTTGAAGAGAAACACATCCAATACAAAATGTAAATTACAAAGCAGAACTTGGTTTTCTTCCCCAAAGAGGGGAGATCTGAGAATGCAAAGGCCAAGACCCGCCTAACAAATGGTCTCTGAACTCTAAAATGAATCGTATGGGTCAGTGGGTTTATAGTATCATCAAACATTTGCTATTACCATGAAGAGTGGAATAGCAACTATAACAGCATAAAAGGATGGAAAAATTATATTTTACAACTTTGTAAATTAAGCTACACACACAATAATTTCCAGGACAGATTTCCTGTCTACATTTGAAGCAAATAATAACCAATGAGTTTGGAAATCCATGCACAAGGATGTGGAGAATGTAAATACTTGCTATTAAGAGGGAAACTTCATTAGTGTTCTTAAAAGGAAACATAGTGCTTTACACACACACACACACACACACATAAACTTTTAGTCAAGAATTCTATAATTTTATAACAACCTGATGATTAAATTTCCCTCTTTAATCCTTATAAATCAGTTATGGATTAATTTAATCCCAGGATAAGCAATACTACGTTTAGAACACCTTCAAATTATCTTGATGGCCTACAAATGGTAGGTCTCCCCCCCAAAAAAGTCAAATCCACTGCCATTGAGTTGATTCTGACTCAAAGCAACCCCCATTGAGTTTCCAAGGGAGTAAACTTTATGGAAGTAGATTGCCTTATCTTCCTTCCACAGAGCAGCTGATGGGTCTCAACCACCAACCTTCTGATTAGCAGTCAAATGCATAAGGCATTATGGTAGGATTTTTTTTTTTTTTTTTTTTTATGCACAGTCCAGATCCAAGAAAACACAGTGAACTGGTAAGAAACTCAGCTTCAGTGTTAAAGAAATGCTAGTTTGACATAGGCATATGATTCGTTAAGTGCATGACCACTGGTAAATTCTTCTCTTTTCTTCAATTTCTGCATGTTTTAAATGAAGGCTATAATGTCTCTATGACCCAAAACTTGACCCAACCAATTTCAAACCAAACTCACTGTCATGGAGTTGATTTGACTCATAGGAACCCCTCTGCATTTCTGAGGTGGTATCTTTACAGAAGTAGATTGTCCAATCTTCCTTCCCAGGAGTGGTGGTGGGTTTGAACTGCCAGTCTCCTGGTTAGCAGTTGAATGTCTTAGTCATGATGTCACCAGAGTTCCCAGAACTTGACCCATAGTACTAATTCTTTCAGGGGCACTACTAAGGAAGGTTGGGCAATCCTACTTCCGTAGCGATATTGCCTCGGAAACCCAAGGAGGGGTCGCTATGAGTCGGGGCTGACTCGACGGCACATAACAACAACAACAACTCCTATTCTTGCTTCATGTGTAATCCCATTCCTTTATCCTGTTCTTCTGAAGCACTAAGCAAGTGGCTGAATGCATTTACAGGCTGAAGAAGTTATGAAATCATGGCTCATTTTCTCCTTTGATGATTTTCTTAATCCCATAAAATAAATATTTGTTCCTTTCATTATGTATTACATAATGATTTCCCCAAAAATTACCTCAAATACTGTAGAATGAGAGGTTTCACACTCTTGATATTTAACTTGTCACAGAAAAAGGAAAAAAAGTAATAATAAGGTATGCATCCCCAATAATATATTTTTATCTCTAAAGTATATATAGGAGCTCTGGTAGTATAGTGCCTAAGGCACTTGACTGCTAAGCAGAAGGCTGGTGGTTCAAACCTACCAGCCACTCCTAGGAAGGAAGGTTGGGCAATCTACTTCCATAGTGATACTGTCTTAGAAACCCAAAAAGAGTCACTATGAGTCGGGAGTTGGGTCCAAGTTGATGGTGCATAACAACAACAACAACAAAGTATATATACATGTAAGCAGCTCCATTAGTGCAGTGGGTAAGGCATTTGATTGCAAACCAGAAGGATGGCAGTTCAAACTCACCAGCTGCTCTGTGGGAGGAAGATGAGGCAATCTACTTCCGGGAAGATTTGTTGTTATTGTTATGTGCCATCGAGTTGGACCCGACTCATAGCGACCCCTCCTTGGGTTTCTGAGGCAGTATGACTCGACAGCAAATAACAACAACAACAACAACAATCACTACGGGAAGCAAATTGCCTCATCTTCCTTCTGAGGAGTGGCTGATGGGTTTGAACCTCCAGCCTTCTGATTAGCAGTCAAGTGCCTTAAGCACTACGCTACCAGAGCTCCCGCCCGTAAAGATTTACAGCCTTGGAAATCCAACAGAGGTCACTATGACTTAGAATCAATTTGATGACAGTGGGTATGGGGATTTTTTTCATATAGTGCAGTGGCTAAAGAGCTTGGTTGATAATCAAAAGGTCAGCAGTTCAAACCCACCAGTCTCTGTAGGAGAAGGATGTGGCACTGTGCTTCTGCAAAAACTTACAGACTTGGAAACACTGTGGGACAGTTCTACCCTGTCTTACAGGGTCACTATGAGTCAGAATTGACTCGATGGCAGTGGGCTTTGGTTATATACTATGGTATTAAATTGTAAATAAAATAAAATATATGCAGAGATTGTTTCAAAATGGCATAAGTATATAAATAGAAGTTCTCCTATTTCTGCTACCCTTGAGTATATATCCTTGTATACTACCTAGTTTGTGTGCTAACCACTGTTGTAAAGCAAAGCATTATCTAAATATAGGATAAAGTGAAGACTTCCAATTTGGCATTTCAGGATAATGGGTATCACACACAGTACTGCTGTAAACTGCTGTAAAATTGGACAAAATACATGAGGAAGTTGATTTCAGTCAAAAGACAATTGAGAGTGCAGGGCTATGATCCTGGTGTGAAAGGAAACATATAACATGAGCTCCTCATTTATCCTGGCATTGTGTTGCAGACACATTCCAAACCATGGTACGGGAAACATCCTAAACAGAAAGCAGGAATCTTGCTGGGTAAAGTAGACATCAGAGTTGGAGCTACTCATTGACTGGGACTTGCAGGATTAGGCAATGAAAAGGAGAAAGCTGCACAGCCAAGGATCTCCAAAATCTATATAGAGTTCCCTTCAATCTATGGCTAACCACTAAGATGCATCTGCAAAGGGTGAGATTAAACAAGACCTGGAGAGAACTGCCAGTATGTAGCTATGAGCTGAACAGATTCTGTAGTTTTCCCACAGAGTGGGAGATGTTGGAGCTTTGAAAAACCAGAGCGGAAAGCACTTGAACATCCCAAGTTTTCAACTGAGATGATACAAATGCTATGATGATATTAGCTGCCGTCAAGTCAACTTCTGACTCATGGTGACCTCATGTACAATGGGATTCAACCGTTGTTATCTATAGGGTTTTCTTTGGTTGATTTTTCAGAAGTAGATCAACAGGCCTTTCTTTCTAGTCACTCTTAATCTGTAAGCTCTGCTGAAACCAGTTCAGCATCATAGCAACATGCAAGCATCCACCCAAAGATGAGTTTTGGCTGCACTTGTGGTACATTGGCTGGGAAGTGAACATGGATCTTCCGCAAGGCAGGCAGGAATTCTACCACTGTACTACGAATGACCCCTAAAAAGTCTATACTCTAAAAATTACTGCTGATCTCAAAGAGCTTTTTTTTATATATGGGTTATATCTATCAATATTTACCATATTAGATATTAAATAGAAACTTATTATAAAAATGTTTACTCTGGTGGCATACTGCCTAAGGCATTTGACTGTTAATCAGAAGGCTGGTGGTTCAAACCCACCAGCCACTCCTCGGAAGGAATGTTGGGTAATCTATTTCCGTAGAGACACTGCCTCAGAAACCCGAGGAGTCGTTGCTATGAGTTGAATCGACTTGACAGCAATGAGTTTGGTTTGTTTGTAAAGATAAACTATCACATGTTAACATAAAAAACATTTTGTGTAAAATGTATTATCTGAAACCACAAAAATAGTGAGAACATACGTATTGTTTTACATTTCTGCAAATATTGTTAATGTCTAATTCTGCTATCTGCTTCTGCATTCAATTTCATGTTCTATCAAATATCAAGAAGCCTCAGCAAAATCCACTGTACACTTGTAAGAGACGGAGAGTGCCAAGGTAAATAGCATCTTAGTATTACTATGAAAATAGTTTTGACCTCATGGACCACCAAAGTCTTGGCTCTCCCAGGAGTCCCTTAAACAGATTTTGAGAGCTCTCTCATCCAAAAGAGAGAGATGAAAAGAATAAGAAAACATGTATGAGCAAAAATTTTCATAAAGAAATCTAAGATTTGTTCTCTCTTCAAAAACAGCACCAAATGAATATTTGCTGATTGGCAAGTGCCATTCTTTGTGATCATATCTGTGCAGTGTGAAAGTGGAGAGTGAGGTGGGAAAGAATTTGGTGACTTAGGCTGGACCCATTTTCCTGGAAAATTTCCTGGGCCACAAGAATACATAAAACCAAAGCACACTCAAACACATTTTGCCCCTAAGTTTAGTCTCTGGACATTGGCAAAGGTGGATCTCCAGTTTTTGGGGGTAGGGTCAAGGAGCTCAGCAGTCACCTACCCTGGCCTGGTTAGAGAACAGAGGTAAGAGTGTGAGAGAAGAAGAACAGAGACACACAGAAAAATAGAACCTAGTGGGGTTACAGTTTGAACCCTGGGATTCAACTATGCCTAAACTAGCTTCATTCTTGTTGTTGTTGTTAGGTGCTGTCAAGTCATCTCTGACTCATAGAGACTCTATGCACAGCTGAACAAAACATCACCTGGTCCGGTGCCAGCTCTGTGATCCCTGCTATACTTGAGCCCATAGCCTCAGCCACTTTGTCAGTCCATCTTGTTGAGGGCCTTCTCCTCTTTCGTTGACCCTCCACCTTACCAATCATGACATCTTTCTCCAGGAAACTGTTCCTTCTGACATGACCAAAGTAGGTGAGATGAAGTCTGGCCATTCTCACTTCCAAGGAGCATTCTGGCTGCACTTCTTCCATGACAGATTGGGTAGTTCTTTGAGCAGTCTATGGTACTTTTCAGCATACTTTGCCAGCACCACAACTCGAAAGCATCAATTCTTCTTCAGTCTTCCTCATTCATTGTCCAGCTCTCACATGCATATGAGATGACTGAAAATATCACGGCTTGTGTCAGGTGCACCTTAGCCTTCAAGGAGACATCTTTGTTCCTCAGCATTCGAAAGAGGTCTTTTGCAGCTGACTTGCCCAGTGCTATATGTTGCCTGATGTCCTGACTGCTGCTTCCACTGGCATGGATTGTAGAATCAAGCAATGTGAAGTCTTTAACAACCTCAATCTTTTCGCCATTTATCATGATGCTGCTTTTAGGTCCAGTTGTGAGGATTTTTGTTTTCTTTATATTGAGATGTAATTCATACTGCAGACTGTATTCTTCAATCTTCATCAGTAAGTGCTTCAAGTCATCCTCACTTTCAGCAAGTGGATCCTTCATCCTTGGATTCATTAATTATAGAAATTAAAACAGAAACCAAAGGAATCCTGACAATACCCAAAGAAAGCACCTCTTAGATCTAAGTAAAGAAAGTCCTATCTTAATTTACCTTCATATACTCCTGGATAAGAAAATGGCACATCCCTAAACAAGTTCATATGATACAGAACACATACACATAGTGCAGAACAAAATACACATGAGGAGGAGAAGAGGAAGAAAACATAAAAGAAACAGTGCCATGGGAAAATATTACAGATATTTTGTCAATATATTTTCTCCACCATTAATCTCTTCTCACCCCTCACTGTTCCAAAGACATTCTTGAGCTGGGCCAACACCTTGACTCTGGGATTTCATACTCTACACTTGACAGTAATTCTGAAATGGGGATGATGTTGACCTCCCTTTCCCAGAGGAAACTGGACAATGTCTTGGCACATTTTTGAGTGTCATGACTGGGGAGTGGTGATGTATTACTGATTATCTAGTGGGCAGAGGGGGAGCTCTGGTAGCATAGTGGCTAAGGCACTTGACTGCTCACCAGAAGGCTGGCGGTTCAAACCCACCAGCCACTCCTCGGAATCCTACTTCCATAGTGATACTGCCTCAGAAACCCAAGGAGGGGTCACTATGAGTCAGGGCTGACTCGACAGCACATAACAACAACAACAACAACAGTGGGCAGAGGCCAGGGACACTGCAAACACAATACAAGGCAGTCCTCCCACATCAGATACTTTTTTCCAGTAATCATGGAATCAACTCCAAGTCATGGTGGTCCCATATGTGTCTGAGTAGAACCATGCTCCAAGGGTTTTCAGTGACTGAATCTTTGAAAGGAGATCCCCAGGCCTTTCTTTTGAGGGACCTCTGGGTAGATTCAAACCTACAATCTTCTGATTAACAGCTTGATGGTAAAGATCAGCATTAATTCAATCCCCAAAACATGGAGATTGATTCAGTAATAACATTTCCACTTGCCATCCCTATTGCAGCTGTCTCTGCAACACACACTCTCTCTCTCACCTCCCACAGCTAGGTCAGAGCATACAAGTTAAAAGGGCATGTTCCTACAGCTTCCCAAATAGGCACATGCCAATCATAAGTTTGAAGAGTCCATATAGCACACCAATCTTCTGACACACTGGCCACAAATTCAGGACTGGCTTCCTACTACCCCTTCAGGATGCCAGCTACAAGCTTGGGAGTCCATATAACACTTTTAGTTTCTGACCTACTGGCTCCCACTACCCCTATTTATTTGATATTTTACTAGAAGGACTCACAGAATCCATACACAGTACACTATGCTATGATGACAGATTCATTTTAAACAAAAATTATACAAACAAAGATATGCATAGGGCATGGCCTGGAAGGGCTCCTAATGTGAACCTTGAAGGTCCCAAGGGATGTGCTACTCTGGCAAAAGCTGAGGTTGTAATCAACCAGGTCACGCTCCGAGACTCTCTGTTTAGGGCATCTTTCTTTTGAACATTTTATTGTATTTTACACAAAAGCTTATACAGCAAATTTGTTTTTCAACCGATAATTCCTACACAAATTCTTCTATGGCATTGGTTGCTATCCCGCAATGTGTCAGTACTCTCCTTAGTTCCTCCCTATGTTCCCCAGTTCCATTCATTCAGTTTTCCAGCTACTTCCTGCCTTGATGCACTGAATACCAATGACTAAAAATGAGAAGAATTGTGGGATAACATCAAGAACATCATACATGAAGAAAGCAAGACGTCACTAAAAAGACAAGAAAAGAAGAGAAGACCAAAATAGATGACAGAAAAGACTCTGAAACTTGCCCTTGAGCAGAGTGGCTAAAGCAAATGGAAGAAATAACAAGATAAAAGAGCTGAAATGAAGATTTCAGAGAGCAGCTTGAGCAGACAAAGCCAATTACTATAATGAAATGTGCAAAGACTTGAAGTTAGAAAACCAAAAGGGAAGAATATGCTTGGCATTTCTCAAGCAGAAAGAACTGAGGAAAAAATTTAAGTCTCAAGTTGCAATATTGAAAGATTCTATGAGGAAAATATTGAATGATGCAGAAAGCATCAAAGGAAGGTTAAAGGAATACAGAGAATCACTATACCAAAAAGAATTGGTCGATTTTCATCCACTTCAGGAGATGGCATATGATCAAGAACCAATGGTATTAAAGGAAGAAGTCAAAGCTGAACTGAAGGAATTGGCGAGAAATAAGGCTCCAGTAATTGATAGAATACCCATTGAGATGTTTCAACAAACAGATGCCCTAGTGGAGGCACTCACTCAGTTATGCCAAGAGATTTGGAAGACAGCTACCCAGCCAACTGACTGAAATAGATCCATATTCGTACTCATTCCAAAGAAAGGTGATCCCACAGAATGTGGAAATTATAGAACAATATCATTAATATCACACGCAAGTAAGATCTTACTGAAGATCATTCAAAAACGGTTGTAGCAGTACATTGACAGAGAACTTCCAGAGGTGCAAGCTGGATTCAGAAGAGGACGTGGAACAAGGGATATCAGAGCTGCCGTCCAATGGATCTTGGCTCAAGGCAAAGAATACCAGAAAGATGTTTACTTGTGTTTTATTGACTATGCAAAGGCATTTGATTGTGTGGATCATGACAAGTTGTGGATAACATTGAGAAGAATGGGAATTCCCGAGCACTTGATTGTACTCATTAGGAACCTGTACATTGACCAGGAGGATGTCATTCGAACAGAACTAGGGGACACTGCATGGTTTAAAATCAAGAAGGGAATGTGTTAGGATTGTATCCTTTCCCCATACTTATTCAATGTACATGCTGAGCAAATAATCCGAGATGCTGGACTATATGAAGAAAAATGTGGCATCAGGATTGGAGGAAGAATCATTAACAACCTGCAATATGCTGGTGACACAACTTTGCTTGCCGAAAGTGAGGATGACTTGAGACACTTACTGATGAAGACTGAAGAATACAATCTGCAGTATGGATTACATCTCAATATAAAGAAAACAAAAATCCTCACAACTGGACCAATAAGCAGCATTAGTATAAATGGAGAAAAGATTGAGGTTGTCAAAGACTTCACGTTGCTTGGTTCTACAATTGATGCCAATGGAAGCAGCAGTCAGGATATTAGACGACATGTTGTTGTTGTTGTTGTTATGTGCCGTCGAGTCGGCCCCGACTCATAGCGACCCCTCCTTGGGTTTCTGAGGCAGTATCACTACGGAAGTAGGATTGCCCAACCTTTCTTCCGAGGAGTGGCTGGTGGGTTTGAACCGCCAGCCGTCTGGTTAGCAGGCAAGTGTCTTAGCCACTATGCTACCAGAGCTCCCTAGACGACATGTAGCACTCGGCAAGTCAGCTGCAAAGGAACTCTTTCAAGTGCTGCAAAGGAACTTTTTCAAGTGCTAAGGAGCAAGGATGTCTCCTTGAAGACTAAGGTGTACCTGACACAAGCCATGTTATTTCCAATTGCCTCGTATGCATGTGAGAGCTGGACAATGAATAAGGAAGACCGAAGAAGAGTTGATGCTTTTGAGTTGTGGTCCCAGAGAAGAATGCTGAAAGTACCATGAACCACTAAAAGAGCTAAAAAATCTGTCCTGAAGGAAGTGCAGGTGAAATGCTCCTTGGATGCGAGAATGGCCAGACATCGTCTCACCTACTTTGGTCGGGTAGTCAGAAGGGACCATTCCCTGAAGAAGGATGTCATGCTTGATAAGGTGGAGGGTCAACGGAAGAGGGGAAGGCCTTCAATGAGATGGATGGACATGGTGGCTGTGACGATGGGCTCAAGTATACCAAGGATCATAGAGCTGGTGTGGGATCAGGCAGTGTTTTGTTCTGCTGTGCACAGGGTCGCTATGAGTTGGAAATGACTCGACGGCACCTAACAACAACTTTGGTCATATTTTCATAGGGAACTATTCCCTGGAGAAGGATATCATGCTTGGTAAATTGGAGGGTCAAAGAAGAAGATGAAGGCCCTCAATGAGATGGATAGACACAGTGGCTGTAATGATGGACTCAGGTATAGCAAGCGTCATAAAGCTGGCACAAAACTGGGCAGTGTTTTGTTCTGTTGTGTATAGGGTCGCTATGAGTCAGAGACAACTCAATGGCATCTACCAACAACAACATATACATGAGGATGCATGCAGTATGTACAAATACCTATGCAGAAATATGCTCAGCCATATGACCTCCCTCATCGATTTAGCTTGCATATTTATTTGTGTATTTGCTCACATATTATTTATTATTACTGTTGTGACAGAATGGTTTATATTATAGTATTTACTGTAATTTCCATTTATTCTTGTGAACTTCTCATTGTCTTCCTATGCCTTGGTCACATAGTGCTGACTTCCCTCATATCATGTATCACCTTTCCCTTCACCAGAATTAATACTTGTGTACTGTCTAGTTAGTGAAACTCTTCCCTCCTGATTCCATTCCTAGTAATCATCAAAGAATGTTGCTTTCTGTGTAAACATATTCCTAATTCTTGTAATTGGATCTCATGCAGTATTTGTCCTTTTGTGATTGACTTATTTCACTCAGCATAATGTCTTCCAGATCCATCCATGTTGTGATAATTTTTTGTGGGTACATCATTATTCTTTATTGTTGCATAGTATACCATTGTATGCATGTACCACAGGTCATCCATTCATCTGTTGATGGACATTAAGTTGTTTCCATCTTTTTGTTATTGTGAATAATGCTGTGATGCACATGGGTATGCATGTATCTATTCATGCCACAGTTTTTATTTCTCTAAGATACATACCTAGGGTTGGGATTGCTGGATTATATGGTATTTCTATTTCCAGCTTTCTAAAGAAGCACCGTTCCATTTTCCATAGTGGCTGCACTATTTTCAATTCCCACTACCAATGTATAAAAGTTCCAATCTCTTCACAATATTGAGAGCATTTCTTTTTCACTATTTTTTTTTTTTTAATCACGTCATTTTTGCAGGGGTAAAATGTTATCTCACTGTAGTTTTGATTTGATCTCTCTAAAAAACTGGGCAATCTACTTCTGTAGAGACACCACCTTGGAAACCCAAGGAGGGGTCGCTCTGAGTTGGAGTCAACTCAACAATGGCAGTGAGTCTGGTTTTTGTTTTGAATGGCTAATGATTGGGAGCATCTTTTCATGTGCCTCTGAATGTCTTCTTTGGAGAAGTGTCTGTTCATGACCTTTGTCCATTTTTTAATTGGATTTTCAGCCTTTTTGTTGTTGAAGTGTTGAGGTTTTCTACCAATTTTAGAGATTAGACCCTTGTCAGGTATGTCATTGCCAATTAGGTTGCTTGGTCTCTAGGTTCCCGTATTCTTTTGGTGAACTCTTTTGATGAGCATAGGTATCTAATTTTGGGGGTAGGGTGACAGACATCTAGCTTATATTCCAATATTTGTGCATTTTTAGTTGCTTGATATTCTATTTATCCTGTAGATTAGGGCCCTTATGTTTTCCCTATGTTTACGTTTTTTCTTAATTGTTGTTTTATGTTTTCTATGTTTCTTGGGTTTTCTCAAATAAACTTTATAGGTTGTGGTTTTACATTTAGGTCTTTGGTCTATTTTGAATTAGTTTTCATATGTGATGTGAGGTATGGATCTTGTTTCATTTTCCTGAAAATCATGTCCAATTTTTCCAGCACTGTGTGTTGAAAAGACTATCTCTATCCCACATAATGGGTTTTGACTCTGTTCAGGGTTTTATTGGCCAGTGCTGCATGGCAGGCTACATCATGCGTCTTGAGGCTTGTTGATATTGGCCTCCCAGGAGAGTCATTCTGGTCTGCCTTTCCCCACTCACAAACACAAGTCCTCAGTTGTGGCTTGGCAGTCACAGTCCGAGGCACCCAAGTTACTCCTAGAATTATTTCTGTGGAATCAAGGACAAAAACTACCTTACTTAGGGTAAAACTTAATCCTTTACCAAACAGCTGCTGAGTACACTGGTAATCGTTTTACAATGTCGAGGCAAAGAACTGTCTAGCCAAAAATTTCAATAGTGCTAAAGTTGAGAAGCCCTTCTCTGGAAAATAATGTTGATTAAGACTCCTTTTCCTAGTTCTCTTTTTTGTGAGCCAATGAACTACTCCATCTTCCAAAAACACACAGTTCAATACTAAACTTTAGTATTTCCCACAGCTGTTTGTGTTAATGTTGTTCACACTTGAGGCCATTTGAGCCACTGCACTAAAGTTCCCTCGATGGGAGTATACCTGGGTACATGAACATGTATATGCTTTTTAATTTAAATCAGAGTTAGAACGGAATAGTTACTTTGACCACAATTTGCTGGGGGCTGGGAGAGCATCAAAGAACCTTAATTTAATGGATGAACTATGTAGTTAGTTTCAAAATATGTTCATTTGTCTTGGGGTACATTCTAACTATAAAAATAATGGGTGATCATTTCAACATTGAAGCACTGAGAAATGAAAAATAGAGGGAGAAAGAGAGACATCTATAATTCTGTATACCCAGAGTTAACAGAACCTGAAGTAGAACGGCATTTTAAAAGAACAATCTGAGCTTTAATTTAGCAGGGTGCATGAAACTCCATGACCTTGCAGCATGCAAAGGTGTTCTCCCAGATTCCACAATTTCCATCAGTTTCTCTCTCTTGTCTGACTTTTCACCCCGCACCCCCACCACTTACATTCTGCGCTTCAGGGACAGACTAGTGGGGCTTGATTTTGTTACTTCAGCCCACGTTCCTATAGGAAATCAAGCATAGTTCCAGTGGTTCATGCCTAGGAAATTAAAATGGGAGAGATTAACTCTCCAGGTACATTCTTGCTTTTGTTGTCACTCCAGATCAGTCTCTCCAGAGGCAAGACAGTTTTTGCATGAAAAATACATTTGCTAATCAAGCTGATGCTCTGTGCTGCTGACATGGCAACTCTAGGCCCATGTAGCAGCAGGCAGATTTGAGCTACAACACTTGGCAAAATGAACCTTGTAATCCTGTGGTATTCCATTAACCTGAAATCCACTAACCTGACACCCTAAAATAGAAGCTCTGGTAGCATAATGCCTAAGGCATTTGACTGCTAACCAGAAGGCTAGAGGTTCTAACCCACCAGCTACTCCTGGGAAGGAAGACTGGGCAATCTACTTCCATAGTGAAAGTAGGAAACCCAAAGAGGGGTCACTGTGAGTTGAGTTGGACTCAACAGCAATGAGTTTGGTTTTTTTGGTTTGGTTGACACTCTAAAATAGTGTGTATTTTAAAGTTCTGATCCATAAATAATTATTATTAATAGGAGTCGCTAGGTGGTGCAAAGGGTTAACGTGCTTGGCTGCTAATCAAAAGGTTGGAGGTTCAAGTCCCCTGAAGGGCTGCTTCAGAAGAAAGGCCTGGTGATTTACTTCTAAAGAATCAGCCACTGAACACTCTATGGAGCCACTGTACCGTGACACACATGGGGCTGCTCTGAGTCGGAATCGAGGGAAACATGAAGCTGCTTAATAAAAGAAAAAGACACTACTGGCAGCATAGTTGGGGCAATCACATTTTCAGCATTTTAGAGTTTAAATTTTGATTCAGTTTTGCTCATTTAATACCAATTCCTTACAGCTGTAACATGCACTACAAAATAAAGTAACCTACAGTACATTTTATCATGTGATTCCCACATGCCCTGAGGTAGAGAGAATTTTTTAAGATTTATGAAAATTTACATTGCTATTTAGGGCACTGAGGTCATTTTCCAAAGCATACAAAACAAAGAATTACAGGTATTGACAATATTCTGTCTTCTTGCCATGTGTCCTCTCAAAATGCCTGGTCTCTAATGCAGATCATGAACAGTTAGTAAACAATACTACCCCATTACAAAGCAGCTCATTCTCTGTATGGTGAAGTTAAAATGCAGGTCACATCATGTCACAATATATCATAAAACGCCTCTCTTACAACACAATTTGCCAGACAGACAGAGCTGGACTTCAGTGAAGTTTATCTAACCACAAATGTCCATTTTAACTATGCCAATGAATTAGTTCAATCGTTTCAGATATCAGGTTGCACAGGGCCAAGATTTCAGAAGTACTTTAGCTTTAACAGGAGTTTGGTGGTGTAGTGCCTAAGGCATTTGACTGCCAAACAGAGGCTGATGGTTCATATCCACCAGCCACTCTTCTGAAGGAAGGCTGGGCAACCTACTTCCATAGAGATATCACCTCAGAGACCCAAGGAAGGGTGGCTATGCATCGGAATCAATTCAATGGCTTGGTTTGGTTTGGTTCAGCTTTGACAAGGCTTAGTCCAAAAAAGGAATCAACCTAAAGTTATATAAAGGAAAAATTAAAATAGTAGTGAAAAAATATGTTATTAAAAATTATGATTGTATACAAAAGACTGAAATTTTTGAAACTTTAACTCAGCAGCATTTCTCATTTAAATAACTGTAGAAGCTGTTAACATTTTGTAGATATTCATTATGTACTGGTCAGTCTCGTAAGATTATTTCATCTAACCTTCAAGACAGTTTTGTGGGTAAAAACCATTTTTATTTCCATTTAAAGCTAAGAAAAACAAAGATTTAAATAACTCTCAAGGGAGCACATGGCTAATAAATGGTGGAGGGAAAATTTGAACCCAGATCTGTGTGACTCCCGAGTCCAAGATTTTATGACTAAGCCATACTTTACAACTGGGACAATGCTTCAAACAAATAAGTGTTTATGAGGGACATAAGAATTAATGTGCCTTGTGAATTAAGATCGGTCCCTTCAGAGCCATAAGATGGAGTCTGCTCAGACTGCTCTTGACAGTACTGAAATTATCTGGCATTTCTCCAAACTGAGAACTATGAAACCCATCATAGCTCCACATGGATTCATCCACTATTTCTCTTAGATCCCTCCCTTGGGACTCAAATGTTGGTTGTTTCTACTGAAACAAAAATATTTTAGGAATTATAGCACATCCAGTACATTTTAGAGAGTTTCACTTTTGCTGTTATAATTACTCTTAATTATGACTGCTAGTCCCTTAAGAGCAAGTAAACACAGGGTGCACTTATGCTGTTTGCTTGGAGAAAAAAACTTAGTAATCTGTAAAAAAATTATCCACCAAATGTCAATTCATGTGTTTCTTTTTGCTATGCACTGACATTAAGTTTAGAAGTCAGCAGCATGCATGTTTCTGAGTTCACACTGATATTTTCTTCAGGATAATTTATGGCAGTTAAGAGTTACATAAGCAACTTAGAACAGTAGACATTATTAATATGATAAGTTATGTTGGAATACGGACTGATGTGTAAAATTAAGGTGTCATTAACCTTAATTATGCCAATAATTATGAAGATCAACTACAAGAACAGTTATCCACCAGGTTACACAGCAAATGTACATTAAAAATGTATATTAGTATGGAAAAAAAAGATGTTGACAGGAAAAGATAAGTAACATCAAATACTTAAGCTCATGTTGAAATAAAAATCATGAATTTGAGCACATGAGCTATATTACTAGAGGAATTTCTAATGTACATCACTGATAATGTCCCTATAAATTGTCTTGATTCATTTTTATCAAGAAGTTTTGACCAAATTTTCCTTTTCTACAGAATATTAACACAGCATAAATGTTGGAAGGTATCAAAACATGTTATTGCTGAAGGGTCACTAGAGATAATTGAGTTCTACCTTCTCATGCTCTACAGAAGAAAACAAAGATATAGAAATGTCAGAGCAGGAGATGGGGCACTAGCTCTCACTGTAATTACACTTTCTCTTTGCAAAGGTGCTTCCTTCTTTCTCTAAATCTATCTAACAGATTGTATAACACCATTTTTAAGAGTAAAAATAGAAGTAATAATGTCTAATACTGTGACAGCCAAGTAAGATGCTCCCTGAAATCTTATTTGAAAATTATACAATGGTATAAAGACACTTTCATTATGAACATAAATGCAGAACTTGAGCAATGTGAATTTCCTCTTAAAAAAATTTAAGTGTGTGAATGAAAAAAGAATATAGGCTCTCAAACCAGAAAAATGTGGCTTCTAGTCAACTTATTGGCTATCTTTTCTGAATAGTTCTGAGCCTTAATTTACAGATGCCTAAAATCTTAACAGTTATATTTACCTTATATTGGACTTGTGCATGAAGGAGCTCTGATGGCGCTGTGGTAAGGTATCTAACCAAAACATTGGCAGCTGGAATTCACCAGCTGCTCCAGGGGAGACAGATGAGGCAGTTTGCTTCCATAAAGATTTACAGCCTTGGAACCCTATGGGGGTCACTATGATTCAGAATCAACTAGATGGCAATGGAGTAGGTAATGGTGGTAGCCTTGTATATATTCAGTAATATATGTAAAATATTTCAGACAATGCTTGAAGGCTACTAAATATATGACAAATATTAATAAATACTAATTCCCTTTATTTCTTTTGAATCTCCCTTTTTTCTCATGAATAAATAGTACTAATAAGAAAAGGCAATTTTGTATGTATAAAATAATTTTATTCCAATAGAGAAATGCTTAACTGGCCTGTCCTTAATAAACAGCCAGACAACTTAATACAAAACAAAAAGGAAATCTACACATTTAGGTGGTACCACAAACCTACATTCATTTTCACTTAAAATACAGTACCTTGGACACTCATGCAGTAGGAGGAGAGGAATATATAAATCACATAAATTCTTCAACGGGAAAGAAAATCGAGTCATCCCATTCAAGGGAAAGTAATCTCAATGTGTCAAAAGATACTTGGTATATGCCTAATATTCTGGCAATTCTTGATGGACAAAATTTTCTGTCAAAAACTACCTTTCTGATAAGAATAGTTCTAGTAATGTGTATATCCAGGCACAGGATATGTATACATATGCATGTGTGTGTGTGTGTGTGTGTGTGTATATCTTTATACATGCATACATATATTTCTATATATATCTACATCATATATAGAGAGAGATATATCTATACATCTTTTAAAGAGCTCTGGTGGCACAGTGGTTAAGGTTATTTGGCTACTAACAAAAAGGTCACTGGTTTGAACCTATTCCATGGGAGAATGATGAGACAGTCTGCTTCCTTAAAGATTTGCAGCCTTGGAAACCCTATGGGGCAGTTCTACTCTGTCTTATAGGGTTGCTATGAGTCGGAATCGACTTGATGGCAGAGGGTTTAGTTTTGGTAGATACACATTTTAATATAGAGCAGACAGTGAGGAATTATTCATATGATCACGTACAATACATACAAACTCTGGATTTTAAAATACCAAATCACTCCTGAGATTAACATTCAAAGTAGTTTTGGCTTAAATCTAGAAAACTACAAAACAATGGGGAAAACTAAGTCAAGCCTAAGTGTTCTGAATTAAATCCTAGAAGTCATATCAAAGACATACCTACAGTGTTGGCACAAAAGTAAGGTAACATTCTAAAACAATATTAGTCTTCTCAGAAAAAAAAAAAAAAAAAGAAAAGGATGCCAGCTCCCTGGGACACAGACTCTGAGTGCTAGCACATCAGTCGTTTTAAAGAAATTACTTGCATGCTGTGTTTGGTTTACTGTCTTCCACCTTGCATTTTACAAACTGTATCAAAGCACTGAGTGTTACAGCTCCAATTTCTTTCTCAGTAGCCGCACTGTGTGAGAAAAATTGACAGATTAACTAAAAGGAAGCCTCTAAAGTCACCGTAAACTCTGACTGCCCATTAGAACAGAATTGTAGGCCAAAGAGTCCCATGTAAAGGAACGCTTCAGTGATCCATTGCACCATGAACCAGTAGGTGGGATAATGCTCTTCAAGACCATGCAAGTGGAAGAGGAACAACACAGGAATGATGATCTTTACAATTTTGCATAGCAGCAACTCTTGGCAAGGAGAAAGATCTACAGTTAAAAAGTGTCTATAGATGCCATTCCATTACTAGGTATATATCCTAAAGAAGTGAGAGCCAGGACAAGAACAGATACATGCACACCCATGTTCATCACAGCACTATTTATAATATCCAAAAGATGGAAACAACCCAGGTGCCCATCAACGGAAGAATGAATAACCAAACTATGGTACACACACACAATAGAATACTATGCAACCCTAAAGAATAAGGTAGAATCAGTAAAACATTGCATAATGTGGATGAGCTTGGAAGACATTATGCTGAGAAACAAGTCAATCACAGAAGGACAAATATTGTATTAGTCCATCATTGTAAAAAGTGAGGGAAAGGTTTATATATGGAAGGAAATTTGTTGGTTACCAAGGGTGGTGGTGGTGGGAAGAATGTAGGGAACACTGTTAGATAGGTAGAGACAAGTAATAATTTGGGTGAAAAGAAGAGTAATATACCAAATGTGAGTGATCAACATGATGGCATTGAGGAAGAGGAAGACATAGAGAGGTGCATGGGAGGTACAGACAACAAAGATGCACCCTTTTGTACATACGGTACTGCATTGTCAGTGAAGGCAAACATGGATATATGGGTGGATAGATTGGTGGACAGGCTGAACTATTACATATGTCTATGCAGGGGGGAGTGTGTCCAAGACCATGCATAGGGTTGGAAGACAATGATTCTACAAGTGTATCTGTATATTCTGTAAGAATTCCCAGGTATATAGTAGAGCTGACAAGGGACAAGGTTGTAGTCACTTCTTGGCCACAGCCGGCTACCTAGAGGGAGTGAGTAGTTGGACCCGTGAGCCCAGGACCATAGTCCCAGGGACATCAAGCTCATTTGGAACACACTACACAAAAACACAGCTCCACATCCTACTTTGGTGAGTAGCAACTGGTATCTTAAAAGCTTGCAAATGGCCATCTAGATGCAATGACTGGTCTATTCTCATCCAGAACAAAGAAGAATGAAGAAAAACAAAGACACATGGAAACAATTAGTCCAAGCAAGTGGTACACAATGCAATCCTCAGCCTATAAGACTATGAGACCAGAAGTACTAGATGGTGCCTGGCTACCACTGTCCACTACTCAGAGGGGGATCTCTGTAGGAGATTCTGGATAGAGTGGGAGAACAATGTGGGACAAAAGTCAAAATAATTTTTAAAAAAAGGGGGGAGGGAGAGACCAGGTTTGCTGGTCTGATAGAGCCTGATGGAACCACTGAGACTATGGCCCCTAGCTGTCCTTCAGGTCTGGAATTAAACCCACTCTTATGGCTTCCAGCCAAACAAAAGATAGGCATATGAACTGAACATTTACATTAGATAGATACACTCCTTGAAGAGACCAATCATGGCAGAATAGAAGAGCTATGTATGCAAAGGCAGACAGCTCAGGGGGGAGGAGTACATGGAGGAAAGGACACAAGGAAGAGGTAACTATGAGGAGGAAATGGGAGGGGGAATTGTTGCATTGTGGAAAATTGCAGTCAATGTTATGTGAGCTGCTACATGGAAAGTGAATTTTCTCTGTAAACTTTCACCCAATTCACAATTTAAAAAAAAAAAAACAAAAAACTGTCTATTGAGAAGTCTGAGTATTTGGAATATTATTCTGATGAATTCTCCAGTTGCTAGCTTCTTCTAAAAAATAAACTCCACAAAATATATCAGGTCTTTACATAAACAAATGAGGTTAAGCTAAGTGAAACTTCCACTGCTTTAAAATAAGTACCACTATTAACTGAGTTCAGATATGCAAACTTGTCATCTTTGTCGTGGATCCTCTAAACCAAGCAAAACCAAACTCACTGCCATCAAGTTGATTCTGACACATAGCAACCCCACTGGGTTTCCAAGGAGCTCTGGTAGCATAGTACCTAAAGCACTTGACTGCTAACCAGAAGGCTAGCGGTTCAAACCCACCAACCACTCCTCGGAAGGAAGGCTGGGCAATCTACTTCCATAGTGATACTGCCTTGGAAACCCAAGGAGGGGTCACCATGAGTTGGATACGACTCAACAGCAGTTTTTTTTTTTTTTTTTAATTGGGTTTCCAAGGAGGCAAATCTTTATGGAAGGAAGTAGATTGCTCCATCCTCCTTCCGTAGAGCAGCTGGTGTGTTTGAACCGCCAACTTCTGGTTAGCAGGCAAATGCCTTAGGCACTTTGCCATGAGAGCACCTCATGGAGCTCCTGGATGGTACAAATATTTAACATGCTGGTTTGGCTGCTAATGAAAAGATTGGAAACTCAAGTCAACCCACACGTGCCTCAGAAGAAGGGTCTGGAGATCTACTTCCAAAAAATCTGGCATTGGAAACCCCATGGAGTACGAGTCTACTCTGACACACATGGGCTGCCACAAGTCTACACTGACTCAACAGCAATTGATTTTTTTATCATAATCTGGCAAGGTCTGGATTAGCAGGCAGAGTGACTCCTCACTTTGAACAGAAACTTATCATGTGCTTCAAAAATATTTGCTATATGGTCAGTACAAGCCTGCTAAAGAAATAGGTAGGATTGATGCTATGATATCTGTTTTAGAAATGAGTGATTTAGAAGTCTGAGGGTTTAAACTTGGTAGTTAAGGGAAACTAATGGTACACGTGTATGTGGAATGAAGGTAAGGCCTAACAAAAATGGGGAAAAAAAAGTCCTGAATGAGAAATCAGATGAAAATTTACATCACTTTCAACTTAATTCACAAAGCTTTCTTTTTGCTTAGCTACATATTAAGAGTTTCCATCAATAAGCATTTCAAAGACAATCACAGGTAAGTTACAACATTCAAAGGGCAACTTCAGAGTGCATATTACTGGGAAAAGGTGATACGATGTATGATACGATGTACAATGTTTTACACTTTATGGATGAGATATATGAAAATGACATCACAATAGACCCTAGATTTATGCTTCCGTCCTGCTGTTTCTGCTTAAGCAAAGGGCTGTCGGAATTTTCCTAATAAACCCTAGGTTTGGTTTGTTTTTTTCTCCCATCTCTAACTCAGGTGTATCATGTCCCCTGTCAGCATCCATGAAACTGACAGGCTTGCAAATAGGGGAAAACCACAGACCCTTCAGAGTAATTTAAAAAAACAAAACAAAACTTCTTATTGTGATTTAGGTGAAAGTTTACAAAGCAAATTCATTTTCCATTCAACAGTTTTTACACAGGTTAAATGACTCACCTCTGCTTATAGCTAGTAATTCTAGAGTTTGAACAGAAGTCTTCTGATTCTAGATCTACGAGTATTTCTACTACATAATGAACTTCTGAATCAATGAAAAATGGGCAAGCACATGGGGCGCGAACATATTCTCTACTTCTATATTTAGAAAAAAACAAAATCTGCTGCTGTTCAAGGAGCTCTGGTGGCACTGTGCCAAAGGCATTTGACTGTTAACCAGAAGGTTGGTGGTTCAAACCCAACAGCCACCCCATGGAAGGAAGACTGGCCAAGCTACTTACATAAAGATTATTGCCTTAGAAACACAAAGAGGGTCTCTATGAGTCAGAATTGACTCAATAGCAGTG
>NW_006921828.1:2027532-2034413 GCF_000298275.1 Orycteropus afer afer | reverse complement strand
ATCTTCATGTTCAATTGATCCTTTAATCATTATATAATGTCCTTCTTTGTCTCGTATGGTGGTTTTTGTCTTAAAGTCAATTTGATCAGAAATTAGTATTAAGGCATGTATTTTTGAGGCAAACTTTTGAAAAAAGAAAAGAACATAAAAAGGAAAACAAGTTTATAATCTTATTGCTAAAAAATGAGACTGTTAATATTCTTACATACACATATACTGGACATGTGTTGCTTTCATTTCCCATGCATCCTTCCCTATTTTTCAGGTAACAACAATTTGAATTACATCTGGGAAACTCTTTGATCTATACACACTGAATGAGTGTCAACAGGTTTGCTTGTCTAAAGGCCTCACCTTCTATTTCACTGAGAAAAGAAGTACCCAAAACCAAACTCATTGCCATCCAGTTGCTTCCGATTCATAGTGACCCCACAGGAAAAGGTAGAACTGTCCCATAGGGTTTCCAAGAAGGAAACAGATTGCAACATCTTTCTCCCAGGGAACAGTGGATTCTAACCACTAATGCTTTGGTTATCAGCCAAGCTCTTAACCACTATGCCACCGTGACTACAAAAAGTACCCAAGTTTGGCGAATTTGTTGCTTTCTCTATTAGGAATTTCCATTTCAAGAGAAGTTATTATTCCATGTTGTGGGGGGTAGGTATAGGGGAGGCACTGCCCAGAACCAATCTGCCACCTATGCTTTCAAAAGCCAAATGTGTTTCCAATAGTGTTTCTTTTGTTTTGTATGTTTCTCCATGGTAAAGTTACAAAGTCAGTCAGTATCTGTACCACAAAAAGAATAGTAACTGATGATAACGATACCTTCTGATGTCCAAGCTCTCATAATATGGGTAAATTTATTGCATGCCAAACTTTCCTTACAACTTTATTATTCAAATTTGGGAACCATATAATAGATTTGGATATCAAGAGATAACTCATATCATTTTGGAATGAAGAAAACCAAAGGTGTATGGAAACAATTGGTCCAATAGACTGGTATACCATGCAATCCTCAACTTTTATGACTATGAAACCAGAAGAATTAGATGGTGCCTGGCTACCACTATCAACCCTTTGAAGGAGTGTCTATGTAGGAGATTCCGGATAGAGTGGAAGAACACTGTGGAACAAAACTCAGAATCATTAAAAGAAAAAAAAGGGACCAGGTTTGTTGGTCTGATAGAGCCTGGTGAAACCCCTAAGACTATGGCCCCTTGCTGCCCTTTAGGTCTGGAATTGAACCCATTCCTGCGGCTTCCCGCCAAACAAAAGACAGGCATATGAGCTCAACATTTGCATTAGACAGATTCACTCTTAGGAACGATCAATCATGGGAGAATAGAAGGTCTGTGTATGCACAGGGAGACAGCTGGGGAGGGCAGGAGTGCATGGGAGGGAAGGGTACAGGGAAGAGGTAACTATGGGGAGGAAGCGGGAAGGGAGCTGTTGCATTGTGAAAAACTGCAGTCAATGTCATGAGACAAAGTGTATGTGAACTGCTGTATGGAAAATAAATTTGCTCTGTAAATTTTCACCCAACTCACAATAAAAATTAAAAAAAAAAAAAAAAAAACACAGAGATAACTTGTATCCTTCTAGGGTTTTGGGGTGTGTGTGTGTGCATGCACACATGTGCGTAGGAGCTCTGGTGGGTAGTGCCTAAGGCATTTGTCTGCTAACCAGAAGGCTGGTGGTTCAAACCTACCAGCCACTCCTCGGAAGGAAGGTTGGGCAATCTGCTTCTGTACTGGTACTGCCTCGGAAACCCAAGGAGGGTTCACTATGCGTCGGATCCGACTCGACAGCAGTGAGTTTGGTGTTTTGTGTGTGTGTGTGTGTGTGTACAAAAATGAGACCATATTGAACCTAAAGTTTCATCCTTTTTTTTTTTCTTCCCCTTAACTCATTACTTTCTTTAAATATAACCCAAAAAAACCAAACTCACTGCCATTGAGTCGGATCTGACGCATAGCAATCCCTCCTTGGATTTCTGAGGTGATATCACTAGGGAAGTAGATTGCCCAACCTTCCTTCCAAGGAGTGGCTGGTAGGTTTGAACTGCCAGCCTTCTGGTTAGCAGTCAAATGCCTTAGGCACTACGCCATTTCAATATCTTTACCAAAATTCTTAGAAAAGAGGGTGTAAATAATTTTGAGGTTTATGCTATATACATTAGAAGTGCATCTTTATTGGTATCCTTTCCAACAGACATTATTTTTTTAACATTTGCCAATCTGATAATTAAACATGGCAACTTTAATTCACAATTCTATGATTAATAGTGAGCCTGTATGTTAGGGCCCTCTCTGTATTTCTTGTTCCTTTAAGTTGATTCTTTATGTTGTTTGCTCGATTTTCTCTTCTAAATCATTAGATTTAGAGATAGGACCTTTTTGTTTCTCAGTGAAGATCTGCAAAAATATTTTCACTTTGTTGAAATAATCTTGTGTTTCCTTTCTTTTTGCTTTTGAATATTTAGGTCATCTATGATTATATCTGTAGATAATTCCAAGGACTCCTGGTGGTGCAGCAGTTAAGTGCTTTACTCCTAACTGAAAGGGTAGTAGTTTGAACCCACCAGTCACTCCATGGGAGAAAGTTATGGCAGTCTGCTTCACTGACAATTATAATTTTGGAAGTTCTAACTTGTCCTGTAGGGTGACTAGGAGTCAGACTGAGAGCATATAACAATATAAATATTTCATTTTACCATTCATTTACATTTTGAAAATCCACACAAATCACCTAAAATTTAGTCTAATCCTGTGGTGGTTATATATTTTTCATTTATTCTTTATATAGATTTCATTTGGTATACAGTGAGATAATCTTTAACTCTCCTCTCTCACCCATCATCTCATCATCTCAGTGGCCTGCTGTGTGGCCTGCCAATCTTGGGACAGTGCCATTTTACTTATCAATCTTAGGTTTGTCAGCCTCAGTAACCAGCAGCTGCCTGAGTTAAGAGACACTTCCACCTGCAGTAAGCCAGGAGCAAGAGGAAGAGCTGAAGGCAAAGTTGAGAGACCTTCACCCAGCCCCTAGAGCAGTCACTTTGAACTCAGACTTCTAGCCTCCTAAACTATACTGGTAGCATAGTGGCTAAGGCACTTGACTGCTAACCAGAAGGCTGGCAGTTCAAACCCACCAGCCACTCCTCGGAAAGAAGATGGGGCAATCTACTTCCACAGTGATACTGCCTCGGAAACCCAAGGAGGGGTCACTATGAGTCTGGTCCGACTCGACAGCATACAACAACAACAACAACAACAAACTATAAAAGAATAAATCCCTGTTTGCAAAAACCATGCATTTGTGGTATTTCTGTTATAGAGGCATTAGAGAACCAAAACATTTCTGTAACTATTTTCAAAATTCTCTTGGGTATTCATAGATATTATTCCTCTAAATTAACTTTAGAATGAATTTTTTAAATAATATATGTTAGTCTGTATGCATGTGTGGGTATGTCTCTAGGTGGTGCAAACAGTTATGCACTTAACTACTACCAAAGGGTGGCAGTTTGAGTTTACCCAGAGGCACCTCAGAAAACAAGCTAGCTAATCTGCTTCTGAAAGGTCACAACTTTGCATTCACTATGGAGCAGTTCTCATTTGCACACATGGGACACC
This sequence comes from Orycteropus afer afer, assembly GCF_000298275.1. NCBI lineage: Eukaryota > Metazoa > Chordata > Mammalia > Tubulidentata > Orycteropodidae > Orycteropus > Orycteropus afer. The sequence goes on along the minus strand of NW_006921828.1, from coordinate 2,030,775 downwards.
ATGAGTCGGAATTGACTTGATGGCAACTATCAACAACTGCTATTTATATGGAAGTGAATTCTGTATAATATTCAACCCCCTTATTTTATTCAAACTTCATGTTCCTTGGCAAATCTTTGCTAACACCACAATTGAAATGCATCAATTCATCTGGGGTCTTCCTTCCTCACTGTCCAGATTTCCCATTCATATGAGGTTATTGAAAATACCATGGCTTGGATCAGGCATACTTCAGTCTTCAAAATGTCATCTTTGCTCTTCAACACTTTAAGAGTTCCTTTGCAACAGATTTTCCCAGTGAACTATATCATTTGATTTCTTGAATGCTGCTTCTATGGGCATCGATTGTGGTTCCAAAGAAAATGAAACCCTTGCCAACTATAATCCTCTCTCCATTTATCTTGATGCTGCTTACTATCCAGTTGTGAGGCTTTTTGTTTTCTTCATGTTGAGGAGAAACACATACTAAAGCTGCAGTCTTTGATCTTCAACACTAAGTGCTTCATGTCTTCTTTACTTTCAACAAGCAAGGTTGTGTCATTTGTGTATCACAGGTTGTTAATGAGTCTTTCTCCAATCCTGATGTCTTTATTAGATTCACAGGTATTTCAAGAATAATAAGTAAAATAAAGTGGTACATGTTCATACCCATTAATTTTGGGATGTGGATTTTGACAAAAATAACTAGAAATCCTTTCTCCTTATGAACAATATTGGTTTAGGTTTTGTTCATATGAATTAAGTATCTGTGGTACAGTGAATTTATATGACCCTTCCAGCCATAGTCCTCCATTTTGTGATTTCCTAGCCTCTATGCCTGTGGTTGGGAGCTCTGGTAGCATAGTGGCTAAGACACTTGCCTGCTAACCAGATGGCTGGCGGTTCAAACCCACCAGCCACTCCTCGGAAGGAAGGTTGGGCAATCCTACTTCCGTAGTGATACTGCCTCGGAAACCCAAGGAGGGGTCGCTATGAGTCGGGGCTGACTCGACGGCACATAACAACAACAACAACAATGCCAGTGGTTATAGTCCCATTTTGGAATGCATTTTCCATAATGTTAATGAGGCAGGATTAGGGTGAGATGTATCTTGACTCACTGCGTTACTGTACTATGTGATTGAAGTCACCATCTTTAGTTTCCTTGAAGTTACGGTCTGCATCCAATATATGTTAATAATCTGGCAAAGTTCTCTTTCTGCTCTAGATCCAGCATCTGTCTTGTTACTCTTTGATCTCAGGTTCTTGGATCTTAAACCAGTAGCCTGTTGTCTGACCTGCCAATTTGGGTTCAGCAGCCTCTGCAACTACATGAGTGAGGCCAATCCTCCAAACTGACACCTGACCCACACATTTGGGACTTACTAGCCTCCACAACCACGTGAACTATTTTCTTGACAGTTTGTGAGTTTTGTGAGATGGTGTAGTCAATTATGGAATCCTGAGTTAGAAAGGAGAGTACTACTGAGAGGAAGAGTAATAGTTGATGGTAGAGATGACGGAGTGATGCACCATTTTTGAAAAGTTGTGCATCTGGAATATTTTTAATCTCCAACTCATAAGGAGCAGCTTTGTGTAATCCTTTTAAAAGAAATTATTCACGTAGTATCAATCTATCCCCAGATTACTAATTATTATTATTTTTGTTGTTGTTGTTTTATAATGTTTTAAAATCAAGAATGGATGGGAAAGTGCACCAAAAATATATACTTGAAGCCTGTTGTCTTCAAGTGGATTCCAATTCATAATGATCCAATAGGAGAGAGTAGAACAACCAATAGAGTATACAAGGCTATAAAATAATAGAACTAGACTGCCACATCTTTCGGCTACAGATTGGCTTGTGTGTTTGAACCAGTAACCTTCTGGTTAGCAGCCAAGCATTTAACCACTGCACCATCAGGCTCCTTATCAAAATATACAGTTGGGTGTATTTGTATATGCATATCTCTAATAAAAGAGAGTTTACAAGACCACTACTAGTAGCATTAGTATTTTATTAAGCATGTCAGAATCTGCACCAGATACTTTTATAATATGCTTCTTCACAAAGTATATCTGTTACGTTTTTCTATATTTTTGCACTCTGAAACAGTTCACTAAATTACTCATTTATTATTAATTAGAAATGTTTCCTCCATCAAGATGACATCCAAGTACATTATTAGAGATAAATGAAAATTTTCAGATTTATTTCTGGGTTGTTTATCCAATTTTTTTTTACCTTAGTTAACTTACATAATATATAAAATATGTATAGTGTTCAAAATATTATCCTTTTCTCTCACGTATTTCATGTCTTCTGTATTGATATACCAAAAAGCCAAACCAAACCCACTGCTCTTGAGTAAATTCTGACTCATAGTGATGCTATAGGACAGAGTAGAACTGCACCATAGGGTTTCCAAGGCTGTATGTAATCATTAGGGAACCAGACTGCCACATCTCTCTCTTGAGGAGGAGCAGCTAGTGGATTTGAACTTTCAATCCTTCTGATAGCAGTCAACTGCTTAATCATTGTGCTACCAAGGCTCCTATATTGATATAACATCTTTATAAATACTAATATAAGGTATTTGTTTTCCTTTTTTTTTTCAGTATATGACTTTGGATAGTTTACATGCATCTTGTTTTAAAATAAGGATTCTTAGATTTATCTAATACTATTTTGTATTTTTGCACTCCTTAATCTTATTTTATCACAATTGTCCATCCTTCTATTACTTTGATTTCCTATTTCTTTTCATATTTTTCTAGTTGAACATTATTTAACTTTACAATATCACATATGATAAAAATTTATTAAAGCTATGTATGTGCTTGTAGATACAATTTTGGTCTTAACTCAAGGGTTTTAACATGTAATGTTTTTACTTTTCTTTACTATACCATATATTTTTTCCTCTTTTAAATTTTTATTGTGAGTTGGGTGAAAGGTTACAGAGAAAATTCATTTTCCATACAGCAGGTCACATACACTTTGTCTCATGACATTGACTGCAATTTCCCACAATGCAACAGCTCCCCTCCCACCTCCTCTCCATAGTCACCTCTTCCCTGTGTCCTTCCCTCCCTTGCACTCCTGCCCCCCAAATTGTCTCCCTGTGAATATACAGCCCTTCTATTCTCCCATGATTGATCTCTCCAAGGAGTGTATCTATGTAATGTAAATGTTCAGCTCATATGCCTGTCTTTTTTTTATTATTATTATTAGGATTTGGGTGAAGATTTACAGAGTAAATT